>NW_028261382.1:44812749-44908914 GCF_051295495.1 Thamnophis sirtalis | reverse complement strand
CGGGATGCTGTGAGTTCGATCCTAGCTAGCGGCAGATATTTCTCTCTCTCTGGGCACGATGAGAATATATCTCATGGCTGAACAAAACTCCGCACTGGTGACACGAAAGGCATCCGGCCAGTAAACCCTCAGCTCCATTCAGTTGCCCTGACTCTACCCCAGTGCAAGGGATTTGGGGTAATTAAAAGACCGTGGGGGATGCGATGATGGTTGTAAGTGTGTGGTGTGCCATTGGGACTTCAAAAGGCCACCAAATGAATCGGTGTAAGTTGAGGACTGCAGAGGAGTGGCTGTGGGAGGTGGTCTAAAAAACCAAGATGGACGCCACAAGAGGATGGGGCTTCCATTACCTCCCAAGGTGGCGCAGTGGTTAAATGCAGCACTGCAGGCTACTGCTAGATCAGCAGGTCAGCGGTTCAAATCTCACCGGCTCAGGGTTGACTCAGCCTTCCATCCTTCCGAGGTGGGTAAAATGAGGACCCAGATTGTTGGGGGCAATATGCTGACTCTCTGTAAACCGCTTAGAGAGGCCTGAAAGGCCTATGAAGCGGTATATAAGTCTACTGCTATTGCTATTGCTACCTTGCTATGGTGGCTGTTCTGACCCCCCTCGTTCCACACCAAAGCACACTCCGAGCCAGAGATATATTACAGCATTTAATTAACAGACAAACATGTCCTTGACAGCAATCCAGCACAGACAAGCTTGGGCAGCAATAAACACAGATAAGGCGTGGCAGCAATCCAGCCTGCTAAGCTCCTACAAAGTTCTCTGACATTCGATTCTGTGTTGACTTCTGCAAGGAGGGGCGTGTGCACAAGTAGCCTTTTTATAGTCTGGAGAGGAGCCTAATGACCACCAGCTGAGTACAATTACCACCTGTAATTGCGTAATTGTTCCTGACGCGAACTACCAACTATCTTCGATGGCGTGCATCCAGGAACAACTTACAGTTGTTCACTCTCCCTTGTCTCCTCCCTACTGGTCCAAGGCTCAGGCGCCTCCTGGTGGCCAACCAGCCTCTCTGAGCCCTGCTCGGAGTCAGAACCCTGTCCAGGGTCCTCCACATCCTCCAGAGCCGACTCATCAGGCCCCTCGCTGTTGGAGTCTGGTGGCAGCTCCAACGGCTCCTGCTGGGCCACAACAGGTGGCCATCTTTGTTGACCATACTCCCATCTCTGAAGCATTGTCTGCTTGCGTCATTCATCCATGGGTTTTGCAACACACCCAGCAAGGCCAACAGTGGCGATCTATTCTTTTCACTGGTCATTCTGTCCTTGGCCAGCTCAGGTTGCCAGCTGGCTGGAATTCTGTGTACCAATCTCAGCCCTGGCATGAGACCAATGACTCAGAGAAATTTTCTTCTACTTTATCCATCCCTTTGATCGATACCAGGCAACTGAAATCAGGTAGTAGATCAGAGAATACAGAATAACAGGGTTGGGAGGGACCTTAGAGGTCTTCTAGTCCAACGCCCTGCACAAGCAGGAGACCCTGTTTCATCCTGGACAAAGGGCTGTCCAGCCTCTTACCGAAGACCTCCAGGGATGGAGCACCCACACCTTCTGGAGGCAAACCTTTCCTCTGGTTCATTGTTTGCAGAGTTAAGAATGAAGACTTCTTAATTTATGACTTCTTAATTAATAAGAAGCGACACGGTGGCTCAGGGGCTAAGGCGCTGGGCTTGTTGATCAGAAAGGTCGGCAGTTGGGCGGTTCGAATCCCTAGCGCTGTGTAAATGGAGCAGCTAAGCACCCGTCAGTCCTCACCCCTCTTGCAAATAATAATAAATAATAATGAGACTTCTGACCCTGTTCTGCTGAGCAAACTTTGGGCTTTGCACAGAGAGAGAGAGAGAGAGAGAGAGAGAGAGAGAGAGAGAGAGAGAGACTGAGACAGAGAGAGAGAGAGAGAGAGAGAGAGAGACTGAGACAGAGACAGACAGAGAGAGAGAGACACAGAGAGAGACAGAGACAGAGACACAAAGACACACACAGAGAGACAGTCAAACAGAGAGTTAGACAGAGTGACAGAGAGAAAGAGAGAGACAAAGACACACAGAGAGACAGAGAGACACAAAGATACAGAGACATACAGAGAGTTAAGCAGAGAGACACAAAGACAGACAGACAGAGATAAAGAGAGAGAGAGAAACACACACACACAAAAACACACACACAAAGACAGAGAGAGACACAAAGACAAAGAGAGACAGAGACAGAGAGAGACAGAGAGAAAGAGAGACAAAGACACAGAGACACACAGAGAGACAGAGAGACACACAGAAAGTTAGACAGAGAGACACAAAGACAGAGAGACGGACAGGCAGAGATGAAGAGAGAGAGAAGCACACACACACACACAAAGACAGAGAGAGACCCAAAGACAAAGAGAGACAGATAGACAGAGTTAGACAGAGAGAGAGACACAGACACAGAGACATACAGCGAGACACAAAGAGAGAGACACACAGAGATAAAGAGAGAGAAACCCGCACACAAACACACACAAAGACACACAGAGAGAGAGACAGAGAGAGAGAAAGAAAGAAAGAGAGAAAGAGAGAGAAAGAAAGGAAGAGAGAGAGATAAAGAGAGAGAGGGAGAGAGAAAGAAAGAGAGAGAGAGAGAGAGAGAGAGAAAGAAAGAGAGAGAGAAAGAAAGGAAGAGAGAGAGATAAAGAGAGAGAGGGAGAGAGAAAGAAAGAGAGAGAGAAAGAAAGAGAGAGAGAAAGAAAGAGAGAGAGAAAGAAAGGAAGAGAGAGAGATAAAGAGAGAGAGGGAGAGAGAAAGAAAGAGAGAGAGAAAGAAAGAGAGAGAGAAAGAAAGAGAGAGAGAAAGAAAGGAAGAGAGAGAGAGAAAGAGAGAGAGGGAGAGAGAAAGAGAAAGAGAGAGAGACAGATATATATAGAGAGAGAGAAAGAGAGAGAGAGAAAGAAAGAGAGAGAAAGAAAGAGTGAAAGTGTGAGAGAGAATTGGAGTTAAAAATCAGCTGGAGGGCAGAAAAAGGGATGGGGAAAAAAACCTGGGCATGTCTGAAAAAACAAAATATCTCCTTTCTCTGGGCTGGCAGGGAATTGAGACCCAACCCCTTTACCTTCAGGATAAAAGCCTAGGAAGTCGGAGGCTGAACTCTGCAAAGCAGCCTTGGCTCCAGCCGGAGTTGATCTCCTCTTTTGAGTCCTTCAACATGAAGTCTCCTTCTCTTTCCTTCTCCTTCTGTCAGGCCTGCTGGGGACGCTCTCCCAGGAAAGTGAGTATTGGCCCGGAGGTCTATGGAGAGTCTCAGCCAAGGTTCTCCCAAAGGGCTTTTTTTTCCCAAGAGGCAGCTGGACTTTCTTGGGGTTTTTTTCCCCTCGAAGAGGTTTTGCTCCTCATCGAGAAGCTTCTTCAGTTCTGAGTGAATAGTGGAGGATGGAAGTCATCTGGTCGTTGGTACTTTCTCTGAGAGTCGTTGGGGCCACTTGGAGGTTTATCTGTGCCCTCAGGGTCACCTGAATGGTGCAAATGGGGGGAAAACAGTCCTTTCAGCACTTCCAAGAAGGTTCCTCCTTATCCTTCTTTCTTCCTTCTTCTTCTCCTTCTCTTTCTCCTGCTTCTTTCTCCTTTTTTTCTTCTCCTCCTCCTCCTTTATTCTTCTCTTTCTCTTTCTCCTTCTTTCTTCTTTCTCCTTCTCCTTCTTCTTTTCCTCCTCCTCCTTCCTTCCCCTCCTTCCTCCCCCTCCTTTCTTCTCCTCTTTCTCCTCTTTCTCCTCCTCCTCCTCCTCCTTTCTTCTTCTCCTTCTCTTTCTTTCTCCTTTCTCCCCCTTTCTCCCCCTTTCTCCTCCTCCTAATCCTCCTCCTCCTTCTCCCCCTCCTCCTTTCTTCTCTTTCTCCTCCTCCTCCTTTCTTCTTCTCCTTCTCCTTCTCCTTCTTTCTCTTTCTTTCTCCTTTCTCCTTCTCTCTTCTTCTTCTTCTTCTTCTTCTTCTTCTTCTTCTTCTTCTTCTTCTCCACCTCCTCCTCCTCCTCCTCCTCCTCCTCCTCCTCTCCTCCCACCTTCTCCTTCTCCACCCCACAACCCCCATCCCCTTCTAGCACTGATGATATCTAGTTGGGTTGTGAACATCTGCAAGAAAGCAAGGAAGCTCAGAGAGCACCAAGGACCCTACAGATCTCCTCCTGCTTAGGTTTTGTTGTCGTCCTTGTTGTTGTTCCATTTTTGATCTGATCCCCGATAAGAACTGAAGATTTCAAAAATGAAATCTCCTAGCATCTCCTATCATAGAAATACCCTCAAAGACCAAATCCGTTCTTGGAGAACAGCAATGGGGAACACCTGGGCCTTTATTTTTATTTTTATTTTTCGTGCTTTCTGTTCTGCGTCAGAGAGAAGGGGCACATTTCACAAAAATGGGGTTCCTTCTCCCAGGGCATTCTAGGAGGGATCACTGTCTATTTAAGGGGAAAGCTGAGTGGTCTCGATGTTGAGATATCAGAAAACGAGAAGACCAGGGAGATGTTTTGGTCGGAAAGCTTTGTAGCACCTCAATGTTGGTTGGGTGTAGGGTTGCCAACGATTGAAGCAGAACGCATGCTTAGGACATGTTCCCTAGAGGGAGTCAGGACCATTCATGGTTCCTCTTCTGATTTCCTCCCAGATCTTGAAGGAAAAGCCTTTGTGTTCCCCTTGGCTTCAGAGATGACCTTCGTGAAGTTGAAGATGGACCTCCAGGAGCCTCTGACCAGTTTCACCGTGTGCCAGAGGTTCCAGACGGAAGTTGTGCGTCCATTTGCCCTCTTCTCTTACGCCACCAAGGATGACGACAACGAATTCTTGCTCCACACCGGCAAGCAGAACCTCTTGAGCGTCTTCATGAAACAAGGGATCATCAGCTTTGACATCTCCAAGACGCCCGACTCGTCGTCCTCTTGCAAGGAGCACCTCTGTTTCACCTGGGAATCCAAGACCGGCTTGGCAGGTTTGTGGTGGAACGGGCAACCTTTACCTCGAAAAACCATCATGAAGAATCTCGTTGTCCAAGGCAACGCCTCCATCATCCTGGGACAAGAACAAGATTCCTTTGGGGGCCAGTTCGATGCCAACCAGTGCTTTGTGGGAGAGATGGAAGATGTCTACTTCTGGGACCGGGTCCTGCAACCGGATGAAATTTGCCGGGTTTGGCACAATCGGCTGGTGCCTCGTCCACTCATCAATTGGCGAGAGCTGTACTACGAAGCCCACGGAGACGTCGTGGTGGCCCCTTCCAACATCTGTGCCTGCCGAATTGAGAAGGCCTGGATTCCCAAACGGGCGTGAAAAATCAGCCAATGGCCGAACGTTTGGTTCCCGCCTGAGTGACTCAGTCAAGAGGGGGACAGCAATCGGCCACCTTTCGGTTATGGAAGACACCGACTTTCTCCCACGGAAAAACCTTTCCCGTAGATAAAAGCTGCTGGTTCGCTTCCATTTGTCTAGAGAATGTTTGGGCTGTGTTTTGGAAGTGCAGATGTTATGTGTGAGTTTGTTTGTGTGTGTGTCTGAGAGAAAGAGAGAGAGAGACAGACAGACAGACATAGAGAGAGAGACACACACACACACACAGACAGAGAGACAGAGAGAAGAAGAAGAATGGAAGGAAGGAAGATGAGAGGGAGGGAGGAAGGAAGTAACGGGAGGGAGGGACGAAGATGGGAGGGGGAGGAAGAAAGGAAGATGGGATGGAGCGTTGGAAGAAGGAAGGAAGATGAGAAAGAGGGAGGGAGGATGAGAGGGAGGCAGATGGGAGTGGGGAGGAAGAAAGGAAGATGGGATGGAGTGATGGAAGAAGGAAGGAAGATGAGAAAGAGGGAGAGAGGATGAGAGGGAGGCAGATGGGAGGGGGGAGGAAGAAAGGAAAATGGGATGGAGTGATGGAAGAAGGAAGGAAGATGAGAAAGAGGGAGGGAGGATGAGAGGGAGGCAGATGGGAGGGGGGAGGAAGAAAAGAAGATGGGATGGAGTGATGGAAGAAGGGAGGAAGATGAGAAAGAGGGAAGGAGGATGAGAGGGAGGAAGGGAGGGAGGCAGATGAGAGAGGGAGGAAGAAAGGAAGATGGGATGGCATGATGGAAGAAGGAAGGAAGATGGGGAGGGATGGAGGAAGGAAGGAAGGTGGGAGGAATAATGGACGGCTGGAAGGAAGAAAGGAAAATGAGAGGGAGGGAGGAAGATTGGAGAGAGGGAGGAAGGAAGGAAGAAAGAGGAGAGGGAGGGAGGAAGATGGGAGGGAGGGAGGAAAGAAGGAAGGAAGAAAAAAGGTGGGAGGTAGAATGGATGGCTGGAAGGAAGGAAGGAAAATGAGAGGGAGGGAGGAAGATCGGAGGGAGGGAGGAAGGAAGGAAGAGGAGAGGGAGTAAGATGGGAGGGAGGAAGGAAGGAAGGAAAGAAGGCGGGAGGAAGAGAATGGACGGCTGCAAGGAAGGAAGATGAGAGGGAGGGAAGAAGGAAGGAAGGAAGGAAAAAAGGTGGGAGGTAGAATGGATGGCTAGAAGGAAGGAAGAAAGGAAGGAAGGCAAAGAAGGAAACAGAAAAAACGAAAGAAAACAGGAAAAGACAGTCAAAAGAAAGAAAGAGAAAGAAAGAAAGAGAAAGAAAGAAAGAGAAAGAAAGAAAGAAAGAAAGAAAGAAAGAAAGAAAGAAAGAAAGAAAATAATCAAAAGCTACCCTTTTGGCTAATGGGAATAACAGAACACAGAACATAGAATAATTGTGTTCTAATATAATAGGATAACAATCTACTATGATATATTAGTATGCAGGATAATAGAATTATGAGAATGTTCTGAGTTACGCCGCAGATGTTAGCCAAGCCTCCCTGTGGATCCTCTGCCTTCACAGCCTTCCTTTCTTTCGTTCCCTTCCTTCCCTTCTCTTTTTCGGTCCTTGCCAAATCTCACAGCTCCATAAATTATACGTCGGAATAACACCTTACCACCATGTTGTGCATGCATTAGCAGGTGTGGGATTTATGTACCTTGTGAAGCTTCCAGATCAGGCTAATTATCAGCCAGCGCCATGGTCTCTCCATTGCCTCCTGCAATTACATTCCCCCTCCCCCCCCAGTGAAAAGCAGCGAGTGCGAATCTCTCTCTCTCTTCTCCCAGCTCCGATTGGGCTGGGAGCCCTTTGCCCTCCCTGGGAGAGCTTTGAGATTTGCGGTGAAAAGCCGCAAACACAACGGAGGGGGTTGTATAAACAGAGGCGTTGAGTCAACATCACGTGAAGTGTTAGTACCGCTTGATAAAGCCTTAGTAAGGCCAGTGGCTCAGGGGCTAAGACAATCAGCTTGTCGATCGGAAAGGTCGGCAGTTCGGCGGTTCGAATCCCCAGCGCCGCGTAACGGAGTGAGCTCCCCGTTCCTTGTCCCAGCTTCTGCCAACCTAGCAGTTCGGAAGCAGGTAAAAAATGCAAGGAGAAAAATAGGAACCACCTTTGGTGGGAAGGGAACACCGTGTGCCTTCGACGTTGAGTCATGCTGGCCACATGACCACGGAGACGTCTTCGGACAGCGCTGGCTCTTGGGCTTTGAAACGGAGATGAGCAGCGCCCCCTAGAGTCGGAGAAGGACTAGCATGTACGTTCGAGGGGAACTTTTAACTTTAAGGCCACACCTGGAATGCTGCATCCAGTTTTGGTCCCCACGTTACAAAAAAGATGTTGAGACTCTGGAAAGAGTGCAGAGAAGAGCAACTAGGAAGATCAAAGGCCTGGAGGCTAAAACATAGGAAGAACGGCTGCAGGAATTTGGGTTTGGCTAATCTAGAAAAAAGAAGAACTAGGGGATGTGACAGCAGACTTCCAGTATTTGAGGGGCTGCCCCAAAGAGGAGGGGGGTCAAATTATTCTCCAAAGCACCAGAAGGCAGGACAGGAAAGAAGGGATGGAAACTAATCCAGGAGAGAAGGAACCTGGAATTAAGGAGAAACTTCCTGATAGGGAGAACAATTAACCAGTGGAACAGCTTGCCACCTGAAGTTGTGGGTGCTTCATCACTGGGAGGTTTTTAAGAAGGCCGGAAGGATGTAAGGAAAGAAAGGAGAAAGTGGGAGGGAGGGAGGAAGGAAAGAGAGGAGAAGAAAGGAAGGAAGGAGAGGGAGGGAGAGAAGAAGGGATAAAAAGGAGAGGAAGGGAGGAAAGAAAGGAGGGAGGGAGGGAGGGAGGGAGGAAGAAAAAGAAGGAGAGGAAATGTGGGAAGAAGGAAAGAAGGAAGGGAGGATGTAAGGAAAGAAAGGAGAAAGAAGAAAGTGGAGGGAGAGGGAGGAAGGAAGAGAGGAGAAGGAGGGAGGGAAGGAGGGGGAGAGAGGAAGGAAGGAAGAAAATGGAGAGGGAGGAAAGAAGGAAAGAAGGGAGGGAGGGAGGAAAGAAGGAAGAAAATGAAGGAGAGGAAGAGAGGAAAGAAGGAAAGAAGGGAGGGAAGGAAAGAAGAAAAAGAAGGAGAGGAAGGGAGGGAAGAAGGAAAGAAGGGAGGGAGGGAGGCAGGGAGAAGGAGGGAAAGTGGAACAGAGTGGAAGAGAGAATGGAAAAGAAGGAAGGAGTGAGAAGGAGGGAAGAAGGAAATGAAGGGCTGGAGAAGCAGACACCGCCCCCTGTGTGAATATCTCATATGTTGGAATAGATAATTATTTCTGAGAAATAATTTTAAAAAATCAGGAACGGAGGAAAGATGAGGACGATTCTCTCTGCAGAAACTCCCACTGAGATCCTTCTTGGCCTCCCCTACTCAAGGGCCATTTAATGGGGAGGGGGCTCACCCCAAACTCTGGGTCCCGCAGTCCCCTTTTCCATGGACGTGAAAAGCAGCCTGCTCTTCGCAACACATACAAAGAAAGGAAGTCGGAAAAACCAACGGTTTTTGTCAGATTCTTTTTTTAAAAATTAATGTTAGGACATCACTTCTGCCTCCCGTTTGAGTGGAGAAATGAAATATTTCCTTATCAGCATCTGCCCAAAGCAGCTGACTCTGCCCTCCTTCCCTTTATGGCTACCAACTAATTAAATAATTTGTATCCCCATAAATCATTTCCTTTCCCATTAACCTCCTATTAAAAGGAAGTGTCATTTTTATCCCTTATTTCCGATGTGCCGCCTCCTTTCAGCTACCTACCGTCGTAAACCACCTCCAAATTCCGAGCCTATATAACACCAGGCGTTGACGGGGTTTCTTAAAAAACATGACAGCGCTCGTAATTCCAACAATATATGCTTTTCATTAGCCACGCCGTGGCATCTAAGGCCCCCTTTCCTTCCCAAACTGCTCACTTATGAAGGGACTTGAGCTGTCGCGGACTTGAGAGAGAAAGAAGAAAGGGAGAATGAGAGAGAGAGAGAGAGAGAGAGGAAGGACTAAGAGACAGAAGGAAGGGAAGAAAAAGAAAGATAGAACGGGAGGGAGGGAGGAAAGATGAAGAGAGAGGGGGAAGGGAAGGAAAGGAAAAGAAAGGAAAGGAAAAGAAAGATAGAATGGGAGGGAGGCAGGAAAGATTAAGAGAGAGAGGGAAGGAAAAGAAAGGAAACAAAGGGAGAATGGAAGGGAGGAAGGAATAAGGGATAGAAGGAAGGGAAGGGAAGGAAAAGAGAATGGGAGGGAGGGAGGAAAGATTAAGAGAGAGCGGAAAGGAAAGGAAAAGAAAGGAAAAGAAAGAAAAGAAAGGAAAAGAAAGGAAAAGAAAGGGAGAATGGAGGGAGGAAGGAAAAAAGGATTAAGAGAGAGAGGGAAGGGAAGGAAAAGAAAAGAAAAGAGGAAAAGAAAGAAAAGAAAGGGAGAATGGAGGGAGGAAAGAAGGACTAAGAGAGAGGGGGAAGGGGAAGGAAAGGAAAGGAAAAGAAAGATAGAATGGGACAGAGGAAGGAAAGATTAAGAGAGAGAGGGAAGGGAAGGAAAAGAAAGAAAAGAAAGGGAGAATGGAGGGAGGAAGGAAAGAAGGACTAAGAGAGAGAGGGAAGGGAAGGAAAAGAAAGATAGAATGGGACAGAGGAAGGAAAGATTAAGAGAGAGAGGGAAGGGAAGGGAAAGAAAGAAAAAAGGGAGAATGGAGGGAGGAAGGAAGAAAGGATTAAGAGTGATGGAAGGGAAGGAAAGGAAAGAAAAGGAGGAAAGGCAAGTTAGAATGGGAGGGAGGAAGGAAGGACCAAGAGAGAGAGAGAGAGATAGAAGGAAGGGAAAAGAAAGGAAAAGAAAGAATGGGACAGAGGGAGGGAGGACTGACAAAGAGAGGAAAGAAACAGAAGTAAACGGATGGAAAGGAAAGGAAAACACGAAGTAAAGTAAAATACAAATTAAAGAATAAAAAGAAAAAAAGGGAAGTGTAAAGTCAAATGGAAAAATCAAGTCACCCAATCTTCTGGGCCAGGAACTTTTGCCCCGCAAGTCGCTTTTAAGTCTCGCCCATCGATCTACCTTTGGCGAATCCACCAATACTCACTTTCCGGGAGAGCCGTTTGAGAGAGGGCGGCGAAAAGGACCAGGCAGACCCACCAGGGCGCCATCTTCTCCTTCGCTAGGGAAAAAGAAACGGACGGACGAGAGGTCAGGGAGGGGATTCGGTCCGCAGGGAAACTGAGCTCGGCGGTGGCTGAAAATGGCTTTTAAAACCAGCAGCAGCTCGGCAAATATGCAGCCTCCAGGGCTGGCTCTAAATTCATCCTGCCGCGTGATTTCGGGTGGAATCCAAACCGCAAAATATTTGGGGTGGGCTTCAGGGTGTGTAGAAGTCATCCAGATGGGGCCAAAGAGGGTCTTTTTTTTAACTCAATGTGGATGGAGATTGTTAGGTAAGCTCCCCGTTGGGAGAGCGAGTGCGTTCAGAGAAGCGTGGTGAGAGTTGTGTTGGAGAACACACAAACCAGCATACAGAGACACTGCAGTTTAAATAGGCTTTTACTTTGGTGGAAATAGAGGTATCAGAGTCCATCAAACAGTCCAAGTTATACACGGATAATTCAGTCAGTCATCAATGTCTTTCAATTAAGGGATAATCCAAATAATATAGTCCAGTATCATACAATCAGTTCGGCATTCAATGTTTGCTAACAGTTGCAAAACTTACAATAGCTCACGGCCTTTCTAACAGCCAGCTTCCAAAACACTCAGATCAGATCAGCCCAGCATCTAACAAACAGAGAGAGCTAACAGTCATTCTGGCTCCCTCTTATGGCCGATTGAGGAAAACAGCAACCAATCACATTTTTACAGCATGATTTAAAGAAACAGGTACAACATTGTTACATGATTTATATATTGCCAACACAACCGTTGGAATTATATTCCTAACAGAGATTCTCCGTCATCCAGGTTGTCCCCAAAGTGCTTTTTCCAAAATCAAACTGGACTTCCTCCGTTTTTCCTTCTTCAGTTCTGGCAGGAGAAGGGGAGGATTTATATATATATTTTGCAGTCCTCTGGTCGTTAGTGCTCTCCCTGAGAATCACTGAAGCCACTCGGAGGTTTACCTTCGCTCTCAGGAGGGGTGAATTGCTACTGGTTCGGACTGCTTCGCTTAAACCAGTAGTAAAAGAAACACTACCGGTTCACATGAAGCGGTAGTAAAAAAAATGCTACTGGTTCGGGCGAACCGGTATTTCCAACGATCAGCTGTGATGCGCTATTTATATTATATTATATTGTCGGATTTCCTGCTTTCTACCTAATCTAAATCGCGTAGCACAGTGGATCCCCCCCGCTGTTCTACTTACCTTTGCAGACATGCTCATAGCAGGCTCCGCCCACCTGCCCAGATCTCATCTCCGCCTGTTTTTGATGCTCTGCGCATGCACGAAAGGTCCTGTGGCATATGCGGAGGTGGCCCATTTGAGTGAAGTGACCATGCACGCACAGATGCTCACATTTGCGAAGCGGAAGTGAAGGTAAATTGATTTCACCCCTGGCCCTCAGGCTTACAAATCTTAGAACTGTTGAAAGGATTGTGTTTTCAATTTCTAAAGAAGAATTGTTTAACTCCTTCCTCTGGTAAATTAGGGAGCCGAGTTCGGGGAGGTGAAAAATCTTCACAAAATGGCTGCCGGTTTATTCTTATGATTTCCAGTCGGAAAACTCATCCTGAAGTGGAGTCCTCGACTTATAACCGACCCGAAGAAGGTGAATTCCAATCCAGATCTGACGTGCTCGGTGACACAATCACATTTGCAGTATCCTGTGGTCACTTGATTGCATTTTAGGACGGTTTAGCCAAAAAAACCGGCACTTATTTCTGAAGGCTTGAGGCAAAATCACACCACGATGGGTTCACTTAATATTTGCGAAAGAAAGTCACGAAATTAGGTCAGTCACACGAACAAATCCATTTTGTGACAGTTATGACATGACTATAATGGGCAGGCTCTGTTACTGTCGTAACATGAGGACCACCTGGAATCTAACACAGAAAAAGGATGGCTTCTCAACCCATGAGGACTAGTTTCCAGTTTCATTTCTCTTATATGCGAGGGGGATCAGGGTCATACTGCATTTCCAGGCCATTTTTTGGCCCACCGATGGCTCAATTAATCTCTAGAACTGACCACTATCACTCTCAGCTTTAAAAAAAATAATAATAGAGTGCTAACATACAACTTAACACTAGGTGGAGACAAAGAATTCATTTTTTTCTTCCCATCTCTTGTTCCTGCCCTCTAGTGGCTCTTTAGATCTTTGCAACCCAGATCTAGGGAATTTCTCCAGGATCCTTAAATGCCTTCGATGGATTTGTTTCCTTCCCAAGGAACAAAATCAGGGCTTTGTATGTTGATCCTGGCGAAGTGTTAAGAGTCAGGCGCTTCCCAGCTCAAACCGCCTGTCAGGGGCTCCTGTTGAAATGTCTCTTTTTGAAATGGGATGACTCGACAACATGTTGTTGTTCCCGAAAAGTCAGCTATTTGGATTCTGCCTTGGGCAGAATGAATGTTGATCTTGTTTTGGATGGTCAAGGGGTAAAATGCGTCTCAGCTGGGCTGACGTCCCGCTGAACAAGGCTGACTTTGTTCTCCAAACAGACGGAACTGTCAATCCGTAATAACACAAACACCTTTGGGGTTCATGCGACGAAAGCTGTGCAGAAAACGATGAAGCATATTGGTTCTTAACACGGGGGCCTCTTTCGAGACAACATATTGTTGGAACTCAGGTGTTATTTGAGAAAATTGTTATGGAGGACAGCCTTAAGGTTTGGCAAGACTTCCTTCCTTCCTTCTTTCCTTCCTTCCTTCCCTCCTTCCTTCCTTTGCCTTCTCCCTCCTCCTCCTTCTGTTCTCCTCTCTCTCTCTCCATCCCTCCTTTCTCACACAATTTCCCTTCCTTTTTCTCCCTCCTCCTCCTCCTCTCCCTCCTTCCTTCCTTCTCCTTCTCCCTCTTCCTACTTCCTTCCTTCCTTCTTTCCTTCCTTCCTTCCTTCTTTTGCCTTCTCCCTCCTCCCCCTTCTGTTCGCCTCTCTCCCTCCATCCCTCCTTTTTCACACAATTTCCCTTCCGTTTCCTTTTTCTCTCTCCTCCTCTCCCTCCTTCCTTCTCCTCCTTCTCCCTCTTCCTACTTCTTCCTTTCTTTTTCCTTCCTTCCTTCCTTTGCCTTCTCCCTCCTCCTCCTTCTCTTCTCCTCTCTCCCTCCATCCCTCCTTTCTCATATAATTTCCATTTCCTTTTTCTCCCTCCTCCTCCTCTCCCTCCTTCCTTCCTTCTCCTCCTTCTCCCTCTTCCTACTCCTTCCTTCCTTCTTTATTCCTTCCTTCCCCTCCTTCTCCCTCTTCCTACTCCTTCCTTTCTTTTTCCTTCCTTCCTTCTTTTGCCTTCTCCCTCCTCCTCCTTCTGTTCTCCTCTCTCCCTCCATCCCTCCTTTCTCATATAATTTCCATTTCCTTTTTCTCCCTCCTCCTCCTCTCCCTCCTTCCTTCCTTCTCCTCCTTCTCCCTCTTCCTACTCCTTCCTTCCTTCTTTATTCCTTCCTTCTCCCTCCTCCTCTTCTCTTTCCTTCCTTCCCCTCTCCTCCCTTCTATCTATCTATCTATCTATCTATCTATCTATCTATCTATCTATCTATCTATCTATCCATCCATCCATCCATCCATCCATCCATCCATCCATCCATCCATCCATCCATCCATCCGCAAGCAAGCAACTGTTGCGGCTTCCCCACTGTCATGTGATCAAAACTCATTTAACAACCGTCTCACTTAGCAACAGATACCGCGTGGCTCCATTGTTGTTGTAAGTCGAAGAATACAACATAGCCTATATCTCCCTAAAACGTTATTTTAGCCTTCCCACCGAATTGATTCCCTGATTTCTTTTTTCTCGCGGAAGTGACAGCCCCCGTTTAGCAACGTGGATTTCCGCCCGCCTCTTCGCCTGGCTGCCTTGCTAATTTGTCCTGTTTCTGTCGCCTGCTTTTAATTCAGTTTGACAACGGTCACTTAGAGATGCACAAGCTTTGATGGGGGTGGGGGGTGGGGTGTTGATTAGAGTCGAAGGTAATGCAATCAAATCAGCTCGTCAAAAGTGACACATTTTCTGCCCTGAATGGGAACCAGGCTTGGAGATCCATTCTGGCTGAATTTCTAATCCCTTCGCCATCTTCTCATAGGCAGAAAACAGCAGGTCCAGTGAGCGAAAGGGGTTTTTGGGGTCTCTGGGCACATAGAACGTAGAATCTTAACCCTGGGAGGGTCCCTAGAGGTCTTCTAGTCCATCCCGCAGCCCAAGGCAGGAGACCTTATATCATTTCAGACAAATGGAGGAGCAAGCTTTTCTTGGAGCCGAGGTGGCGCGGTGGTTAGGGTGCAGTACCGCAGGCCACTTCAGCTGACTGATATCTGCAGTTCGGCGGTTCAAATCTCACCGGCTCAAGGTTGACTCAGCCTTCCATCCTTCCGAGGTGGGTGAAATGAGGACCCAGACTGTGGGGGCGATATGCTGACTCTGTAAACCGCTTAGAGAGGGCTGAAAGCCCTATGAAGCGGTATATAAGTCTAACTGCTATTGCTATTGCTATTCCCTGGTTTCTATCACTTATCCTAGCCAAGGTGGCGCAGTGGTTAGAGTGCAGTACTGCAGGCCACTTCAGTTGACTGTTATCTGCAGTTCAGCGGTTCAAATCTCACCGGCTCAGGGTTGACTCAGCCTTCCATCCTTCCGAGGTGGGTGAAATGAGGACCCAGACTGTGGGGGGCGATATGCTGACTCTGTAAACCGCTTAGAGAGGGCTGAAAGCCCTAGGAAGCGGTATATAAGTCGAACTGCTATTGCTATTGGTATTCTTGAAAGCCTCCAGTGAAGGGGCACCCACGAACCACAATATCTGCGGTTCTACTGGGCAAGGCATGGCAAAGGAAGGGAAAGAAAAGAAAGTAAAGAAAAGTAAAGAAAAGACTGGGCAGCCCTTTGTCTGAAATTGTATAAGGGAGCTGGGGGTTGGACTGGATGGCCTCCAAGGTCCCTCTCAACCCTGTTATCCTGTTGTACTGTTTGCCACCCAAGTCACCTAGAGGAGCCTGTGAGCCCATCTCCCTGACTCTCTATACAAGCTTTGGTGCTCAAACCGAAAACGTTTCCCTCTGCTTCTTTGCTTTCCTCCTCAGCTACAATTTTCGCTCCGGAGACTCCGTTGCAACGGAATTCCGTAAGCCGTCGCCATTGGCAATTCATAACCCGGAGAGGATGTCTCCATGATGCCAAGAGGATTGTTCTCCTGCAAGCTGCAATGCCAAGGGTTTTTTTCCCTTCCCTCCCTGGGGCGCCAGGCTCCCTCGGCGAGCATTTCCTACCCCTGCCCTCCGCTGTTCGAGCCAAGGGTAGGCATTACGAGAGACGTCTCACGCTAAAATAATTAAGATTCCCCAGGGGAGTAATTGCTGGGAAGCGGGAGCTTCCTCCAGCTTCCAAATTAGAGAAGAAAGTGAATAACATCGGAGGAGATCTCGGAACTATTAGCGGGAAAAGGGCGCCACTTAAATCAGGCATGCGAGAACTTTTAAAAACAGGTCCCAGTTTATTCTGGGAAGGGAGTGGGATTTTTCAGCTTGGTCTGGAAGAAGGCACAAATGAGGCCTCCACTTACAACAGATCACTTAGCGGCTATTCGAAGGGACTCAAGCAGCACCGGACAAGTGACTTAGGACTGTTTCCCACACTTACGACCGTTGCCGCCTCCCCATGGTCATGGGATCAGAATTCAAATGCTTGGCGACTGGCATGTGCTTGCGACAGTTGCAGTGTCCCCCTGATCACATTTTGCAGCCTTCTGACGGGGAAAAGTCTACGGGGAGGCCAGATTGTCACTTAACAGCCCTGTTGCTAATTGGGTCAGTGATTCACTTAACGACAACAGTGACAAGAAAGGCTGTGAAATGGCGCAAAACTCACTTAACAAGTGTCTCGCTTAGCAGCAGGAATGTTGGGCTCAATTGTGATCGTGGGTCGAGGACTACCTGTTGCAAAAGAACAAAAAATAATTCTATTTCTATTCTATTCTATATTCTATTTTCTATTCTATTTTCTATTCTATTTTCTATTCTATTTTCTATTCTATTCCATTCCATTCCATCCATTATCCTATCCTATCCTATCCTATTCCATTCCATTTTCTATTCTATTCTATTCTATTCTATTTTCTATTCTATTCTACATTCTATTCCTATTATATTCTATTCTGTTCTACATTCTATTCCATTCCATTTTCTATTCTATTCTATTTTCTATTCTACTCAATTCCATCCCATCTTCTATTCTATTCTATTCTATTCTATTCTATTCTATTCTACATTCTATTCCTATTCCTATTATATTCTATTCTACATTCTATTCCATTCTATTTTCTATTCCATCCCATCCCATCCTCTATTCTATTCTATTCCATTCCATTCTATTTTCTATTCTATTCTATTCTATTCCATTCCATTCCATTCCATCCATCCTCTATTCTATTCTATTCTATTTTATTGTATATTCTATTCTATTCTACATTCTATTCCTATTCCTATTATATTCTATTCTGTTCTGCATTCTATTCCATTCTATTTTCTATCCCATCCCATCCTCTATTCTATTCTATTTTCTATTCTATTCTATTCTATTCTATTCTATTTTCTCTCCTCTCCCCTCCCCTCCCCTCCCCTCCCCTTCCATTTCAGTGAAGTCCAGTCCATTCTTTCCTAATTCCACTCCATTCCATTCCATTCCATTCTTGTTTCAGTCCAGTCTTTCTGGGGTGGGAACCCGCAATGCTCGTGCCAGACAGCAGGGGGCAGTGCCGACTCACAAAGTGCTCTGCCGCCCCCCCTCCCCTCCCCTCCCTCCAATCATCGTAAGAGGGCAGGTTAATTTGATGCGCAGTTAAGTTGATGGAGCAACAGTCAATAAAAGCCTGCGGAGAGTGAATGAATGAATGAATGAATGAACGGAGAGAGGGGTTGCTTTCTGCTCCCATCCTGGTTAAAGCATCTCATATATTTTTTTTAATACAAAGAGATTAATAATCCAGCTGGTCGGAACGCCTTCAAAGGAATATCTCGCTTAGGAAGGAAGGCAACTTTGCAATGTGTGTGGTGTGTGTGTGTGTGTGTGTGTGTGTGTGTGTGTGTGTGTGTGTGAGAGAGAGAGAGAGAGAGAGAGAGAGAGAGAGAGAGAGAAGAGAGAGAGAGAAGAGAGAGAGAGAGAGAGAGAAGTTGATGATCATCGATCCGATGGCTTTCTAACTCTTATCCTTGCGTAAAGCCAGCAAGAGGGAGTCTCGAATCACAAAACAGACAGGCATTTATCCAGGATGGGTAAAGGATGCCTCCATCCTAGGAACAGCGCAAACCACAACGGCTGGTTTGAAAGGGGTTACATCTTTAGGAGCGAGGGAAGGGCAGGGATGTCTAGGGAATTTGAAGCGGCTGGTTTCTTCCGGAGTGTGTTTCATTGGATTTCACCTTGGCAATGCCAGTTAGTGACAGGCAGTCCTCGACATTGCGACAGTTCGTTTAGTGACTCAGTTAACGACTACCTTGCTCAGCAGTGGAAATTGTGGTTGTAAGTGGAGGACTTTATATGCCTCCCATCTCGCTAGCGAAAGCAATTCTGGGTGGAATCTTGGCAAAAGCTGGATGGGGGGATTCTGTGAGTTGAATTCCACTGGTCTTAAAGTTTGAGAAACTTTAAGGGACCCCTTAAGGGAAGGAACCTTGGAGGTCTTCTAGTCCAGCCGCCTGCTCAAGCAGGAGACCCTATACCATTTCAGTCCAATCTTTTACAAAAACACCACTGTTGGAGAAAGGAAGGAAGGGAAGGGAAGGGAAGGGAAGAGAAGGAAGGAAGGAAGGAAGGAAGGAAGGAAGGAAGGAATGATAGCAAGATAACAGAGTTGGAAGGGACCTTGGAGGTCTTCTAGTCCAGCCCCCTGCTCAAGCAGGAGACCCTCTACCATTTCAGTCCAATCTCTTAAAAAAACACCACTGTTGGAGAAGGGAAGGAAGGAAGGAAGGAAGGAAGGAAGGAAGGAAGGAAGGAAGGATAGCAAGATAACAGAGTTGGAAGGGACCTTGGAGGTCATCTAGTCCAGCCACCTGCTCAAGCAGGAGACCCTAGACCATTCCAGACAGGTGGCCGCCAAGTCTCTTCTTTAAAACCTCCACTGATAAAGCACCCACAACTTCTGGAGGCAAGCAGTTCCACTGGTTCATTGTTCTCCTTCTTAGGAAGTTTCTCCTTAATCCCAAATTTCTTCTCTCCCTGATTAAGTTTCCATCCATCCTTTCTTGTCCTGCCTTCGGGTGCTTTGGAAAATGAGTTGAACCACCCCACCCCCCCTCTTTATGGCAGCCTCTCAAATATTAGAACACTGCTAAACTTTAAATGAGAAGGTCAGCTCTGTTATTATTTTTTTCAAAGTATGGATTGTTTTGATTTCCCTACAATTGTCTTGGAAGGAAGTCATAATCAACTCTGGGTTTAACTCTTCCCAGAAACAGAGATTTGTGTGTGTGTGTGTGTGTCTGTGTGTGTGTGTGTGTGTGTGTGAGAGAGAGAGAGAGAGAGAGAGACCCCCTTGGTTAACAAAGGTTTCCAGATGCTTCACTCTGCCCGAAACTGGCGTGTTTATTTTGGCATCTTGCAATCTGTTGCTTCCCAAAAGTCAAATTTAATCACTTGTTAGTTTAAACAAGTGTTTTCGGGCAGAGTGAGGCACATCCCGATTTCCTTTCTTGGAAGGATCCAAGGCTGGAAGTTTAGAAGTTCAGAGGGAAAGAAAGGAGCTTTCCTAATTATTCCACTTGTCATAACAAGCATTCCACTTGTCAGAAACATCAAATTTGCAATGACCTAGAATAACACAGTTGGAAGGGACCTTGGAGGTCTTCTAGTCCGACCCCCTGCTTAGGCAGGAAACCCTACACCACTTCAGACAAATGGTTATCCAATCTCTTCTTAAAAACGTCCAGGGTTGGAGCAGTCACAACTTCAGGAGGCAAGTTGTTCCATTGATCAATTGTTCTCACTGAGAGGAAATTTCCTCTTAGTTCTAAGTTGCTTCTCTCCTTGATTAGTTTCCACCCATTGCTTCTTGTCCTGCCCTCAGGTGCTTTGGGGAATAGCTTGACTCCTTCTTCTTTGTGGCAGCCCCTGAGATATTGGAGGACTGCTATCATGTCTCCCTTAGTCCTTCTTTTCATTAAACTAGACATGCCCAGTTCCTGCAACCGTTCTTCATATGTTTTAGCCTCCAGTCCCCTAATCCTCTTTGTTGCTCTTCTCTGCACTCTTTCCAAAGTCTCAATGTCTTTTATACATTTCACCGACTAGATGCAAATATTCCAAGTGTGGCCTTCCCAAGGCCTTATAAAGTGGTATTAACCCTTCACGTGATCTTGATTCTATCTACCCCTCTGTTGATGCAACCTAGAACTGTGTTGGCTTTTTTGGCAGCTGCCAAAAAGTTTCATGGCTCCTGCTTATAGGTTTTGTAGTCACACACGGCTTACCCCAACCTCTCCCCTATCAGAAGGAGGGAATCGGATATAATTTCAAACAGGAATGACTAAAAGCCTGGAGACCAGATATTGGAAGAGCAACAAAGATGATTAGGGGGCTGGTACAGTGTTGAAGACAAAGCTCTTCTATAGAAGAAGTTCCACAAATCTAGCGTGCCGTTTAGAACCGGTTCCAGCTCCCTCCCCCCCCGCCTGTCCGCACATCATTAAGATGAAGAGCGAGAGGAGGAATTCTGGGAGTTGAAGTCCACAAGTCTTAAAGCTTTCAAGTTTGAACACCCCTGGGGTTTTTTTTCCCTAAAGGGTTAGAGTGCAAGAGTCCTGTAACTTGACAGCTTTAAGACTTGCACACTTCAATGCCAGAGTTCCTGAGCCAACATGACTGGAGGAGGAATTCTGGGAGTTGAAGTCCACAAGTCTTAAAGCTTTCAAGTTTGAACTCCCTTGGGGATTTTTTTTTCCTAAAGGGTTAGCGTGCAAGAGTCTTGTAACTTGACAGCTTTAAGACTTGCGTGCTTCAATGCCAAAGTTCCTGAGCCAACATGACTGGAGGAGGAATTCTGGGAGTTGAAGTCCACAAGTCTTAAAGCTTTCAAGTTTGAACTCCCCTGGGTTTTTTTTCCTAAAGGGTTAGGGTTCAAGAGTCTTGTAACTTAACAGCTTTAAGACTTGCACACTTCAATGCCAGAGTTTCTGAGCCAACATGACTGGAGGAGGAATTCTGGGAGTTGAAGTCCACAAGTCTTAAAGCTGTCAAGTTTGAACACCCCTGGGGTATTTTTTCTGAAGGGTTAGGGGTACCAGGGTCTTGTAACTTGACAGCTTTAAGACTTGCATGCTTCACCCCCTCGGACGAATTAGTGATAAAAAAAACTTTGGATTGTGCAGAGATGGACAAATTAACACTGAAATTAAAAGATAAAGAAGAGTCGGAATATTATGAAATTTGGAACAATTGGTACAAATGGCTGCAAAACAAGAATAAAATTAATGAAGCCAAAAAAAACAATATATATATATATATATATATATATATATATATATATATATATATATATATATATATATATATATATATATATATATATATATATATAACTGTGTATAAAGGTGTGTAAACATAGAAGCGAAATATTATATACATGTACAGGTAGGATGACATAACAATGTCGATATAATGACTGTAAGGTGTTGTAGAAGGGGAAAAATAATAAAACAATCTGCTAAAAAAAAAGACTTGAAGACTTCAATGCCAGAGTTCCTGAGCCAACATTTTGGTTGCTAAGCAGGAGCGTTGTTAAGTGAGTTTCATGACATTTTACAAGTTGGCCACGCCCACCCAGTCACACGGGCAGCAAGCCACTCCCACCCCGTCACACGGGCAGCAAGCCACTCCCACCCAGTCACGTGGCTGGCAAGCCACTCCCACCCAGTCACGTGGCTGGCAAGCCACTCCCACCCAGTCACATGGCCATCAAGCCACTCCCACCCAGTCACATGGCCGGCAAGCCACTCCCACAAAGCAGGCCACACCTACAGAAGAGGTTCTAAACATTTTTGAAACCCACCACTGGGGCAGTGGGGGGCAGTTTGAATAGGTGTGTGGGTCAGGCATGCATTGCATTATGGGTGCTGTGAAACGCGGGACGACAAAAAGGATTTGCCCCCACTGATTTAGGCTGTCTTTCGGCGGTAAAAGCCCAACCCCAAAATGAGGAAGGGGCTCAGGTAACAGTGGAGCATTCCCCATCCTTCCGACAGGCGCAGGAAGGAGTTGAGATGATCCAGGAAGCGGCAACTTTGGGAGAAGAACATTTCCTTCTGAAACATCTCCACAAACACCGCCACTCCGTAGGGAGCCCAAAAGAGATAGAAAACCCAGCTGATGTTCCAACGGGGCCGCCCCCTCTTCCCACACCCCGCGAGACACGCCGTGGCTGAGACCACGATGACGGGGAGAAGGGCCAGAATCACCAGGCAGAAGGTCGTGTGGACGAAGGACCAGGCGTGAAGCTCGGCGAGACGAAGCGGGATGCAAAGCCCATCGGAGCTGCTCACCAGCGCGGCCGGGATGGCGCAGACAAAGCCCATGGTCCACAGCAGGGCGGGCAGAAGCTGCTTGGGGGGACCCCAGGGATTTCGGCAAGCGGTGCCAGCCGCCAGCAAACCCCCGGCGAAGAGGCTGCCGAATTTGAGTCCATGGATGGCTTGGCAGACCCGGTCTTCGAAGGCCCACCTCCAGCGGATGCCCAGGGCGAAAAACGGCAGAGTGGAAGCGAAGATGAGCCCTCCGATGGTGAGCAGGGCCAGCTCCACCTTGCCCGGCTGGCACCGATCCCAAAACCGAGGGCATTTGGCCAGGGCAACGCCGAGCGCCACGTTGCCTACAATCCCCAGGAGGCAGGTGATTCCTAGGAAAACCGGGATCGTACCAACGAAATTGGAGCAAAAGGTGAACTGGCAGGGCTCGACAAAGTTTTCGTACCAGTCGCCGGATTCCTCCGTTTCGTTCTCGGTGACGTTGTCCATCAGCTGCCAGAGGTCAGGGAGGGTTGTGTAATCGTACACGGTGCTGTTGCCCAAATCCTGCAGGGTGGGAGAGAGAAGATGGAGAGGTGAGGGGTGTGTGTGTATGGGGGGGGGAGTGGGGTAAATGGAAAACGCGAAAGGAAATAGGGAGGATTATACAGGTTTAACAGAGTTGGAAGGGACCTTGGAGGTCATCTAGTCCAAACCCCCCCACCCCCACCCAAGCAGGAGACCCTATACCAGATGCCAGTTCAGTCTCTTCTTGAAAGCTTCCAGAGATGAAGCTCCCACAACTTCCGAAGGAAACTGGGTTGACGGTTCTCCCTGTCAGGAAATTCCTCCTCATTTCTAGATTGAATCTCTCCTTGGTCAGTTTCCATCCATTCTTCCTTATCTGGTGCTTTGGAGAATAGCTTGACCCCCTTCCTCCTCTCTGGGGCAGCCCCTCAAAGATTGGAAGTCTGCTCTCATGTCTCCCCGGTCCTTCTCTTCCCTAGACCAGCCATGCCCAGTTTCCTGCAACCGTTCATCGAATGTTTTAGCCTCCAGGCCTTTGATCATCTTAGATAGATTCAGATTAACAGAGATGGAAGGGACCTTGTAGGTCATCTAGTCCAACCCCCCACCCAAGCAGGAGTCCCTATGCGGAAGAAGAAGAAGAAGAAGAAGAAGAAGAAGAAGAAGAAGAAGAAGAAGAAGAAGGGAAGGAAGGAAAGAAAGAAAGAAAGATAGATAGATAGATATAAGGAGAACAAGGAGAGATGATGAGGAGGATGAGGATGAGGATGAGGAGGAGGAGGAGGAGGAGGAGGGGGAGGAAAGATGATAGAATAGAATAGATCTGGGAGGGACCTTGGAGGTCTTCTAGTCCAGCTCAAGGAGAAAAAACTATACTATTTCAAATGTGACTGTCTAGTCTCTTCTTAAAAACTTCCAGTGTTGGAGCATTCACAACTTCTGGAGGCAACTTCTGTTCCACTGATTAATTGTTCTCTCTGTCAGGAAATTTCTCCTCGGTTCTAAGTTGCTTCTCTCCTTGATTAGTTCCCACGCATTGCTTTTTGTTCTACCTTCAGGTGCCATGGAGAATAGCTTGACTCCCAAATCTTCTTTGGGGCAGCCCCTGAGATATTGGAAGACTGCTATCATGTCTCCCCTCGTCCTTCTTTTCATTAAACTAGACCTACCCAGTTCCTGCAACCGTTCTTCATATGTTTTAGTCCCCAGCCCACGAATCATCTTTGTTGTTCTTCCAATATCTGGTCTCCAGGCCTTTAATCATTCCTGTTTGAAATTATATCCGATTCCCTCCTTCTGATAGGAGAGAGGTTGGGGTAAGCCGTGTGTGACTACAAAACCTGTAAGCAGGAGCCATGAAACTTTTTGGCAGCTGCCAAAAAAGCCAACACAGTTCTAGGTTGCATCAACAGAGGGGTAGATAGAATCAAGATCACGTGAAGGGTTAATACCACTTTATAAGGCCTTGGGAAGGCCACACTTGGAATATTTACATCTAGTCGGTGCAATGTATAAAAGACATTGAGACTTTGGAAAGAGTGCAGAGAAGAGCAACAAAGAGGATTAGGGGACTGGAGGCTAAAACATAATGAAGAACGGTTGCAGGAACTGGGGATGTCTAGTTGAATGAAAAGAAGGACCAGGGGAGACATGATAGCAGTCTTCCAATATCTCAGGGCCATGGAAGGTCACCAGCAGGTGCCAAAAAAGCCAACACAATTCTAGGCTGCATCAAAACAGAGGGATAGAATCAAGATGACGTGAAGGGTTAATATCACATTTATAAGGCCACATCCTCGTTGCTCTTCTCTGCACTTGGAAGAGCCGAGGTGGCGCAGTGGTTAGGGTGCAGTACTGCAGGCCACTTCAGCTGACTGTGATCTGCAGTTCAGCGGTTCTAATCTCACCGGCTCAAGGTTGACTCAGCCTTCCATCCTTCCGAGGTGGGTGAAATGAGGACCCAGACTGTGGGGGTGATATGCTGACTCTGTAAACCGCTTAGAGAGGGCTGAAAAGCCCTATGAAGCGGTATATAAGTCTAACTGCTATTGCTATTGCTATTGCACTTCCCTCCCCCCCAAAAAAGGTCTCAACATGGGTTTTTTTTTGCCGTCTGATGACCAACATTGGTTGCAGAGTTCCAGATGTGGTCTTACTAGGATGATGATACAGCTGGGAACATCGGAAGGGTAACGCATGGGAGATGTATATCTGTCTTTGGGCAAAATCTGGTGTGTGTGTCTGTGGGGGGGGGAATATGGGGCCTGGGGGAGTTTTTGCAGATTGCTTGGTGGCAAAGCTGCAGGAGGATTGACAGGTGTTTGTGTTTAAGATTTCAAAGAGCGGAGGATCCATTTGGCTCAGAAAGAAGGGGAAATAAAGAAGGACTGAAGGGCACACTCGCTTGGCGTGCAAATGCGTTTCCCCTCCCAGACGCTCCCTTTGATAACTTTATGCCTCCCTTGCTAGGGGTGCCACTCTCTGGAATTAATGGAAATTTATCTCCCACCTTAGCCTTTCTTTAAAGGGATTTATTATCGGGGAGGGATGTGGGCAGCTCTCCAAACAGCAGTGGGGAGAAACCGACTTCTCGGAGGCTGCTGCGCTGCCCCAAAGGGGATGTTAGAAGGAGAAGAGAAGGAGAAAGAGGAGGAAAAAAGGAGGAGGAAAAGTTGGAAGAGGTGGAGAAGGTGAAAAGGAGAAGAGAAGGAGAAAGAGGAGGAAAAAAGGAGGAGGAAAAGTTGGAAGAGGTGGAGAAGGTGAAAAGGAGAAGAGAAGGAGACAGAGGAGGAAAAAGGAGGAAGAGGAGGAGAAGGAGAAGAAGAGAAGGAGGAAAAGGAGAAGAGAAGGAGAAAGAGAAGGAGGAGAAAGAAAGGAGAAAGAGAAAAGAAGAAGAGAATGAGGAGGTGATAAAGAGGAAGGAGAAGGAGAAGAGAAGGAGAAGAAAGAAGAAGAAAAAAGGAGGAGGAGGAGAAAAAAGGAGAAAGAGAAGAAAGAAGAAGGAGAATGAGAAAGAAGAGAAAGGAGAAAGAAAAAGAAGAAAGAAGAGGAAAAGAGGAGAAGGAGAAGACAGAGGAAGAAAGAAAGAAAGAAAGAAAGAAAGAAAGAAAGAAAGAAAGAAGAAAGAAAGAAAGAAAGAAAGGAGCCTTTGAGTCTGATGGGGCAATCAGAGTTTGTTTTTTTCATTCCAGCCGGTCGAGGTTTCCTTCTGCCAGCCTGAAGGTGGGTGGCCAAAGGGTGCCGCTTTTGGTGTGTCTGTTGTGTGTCTGTGTGCAGGAGATACAGCCCTTCTCACAGCAAAACCTCGCTCAGAGCGCGAGAGGGAGAGGTTTTACCCGCTGACTCCTCCTCCTTCCCTCTGGCTGCCGCTTCGCCCTGCGTGGAAGCAGATGAGGCCATTTCTCAGTCTCTTCCTTTAGGTGACGATGATAAAATCGCAGGCTGGGATTAGAAAAAGACGTCGTGCAACAGGCAATTTCTCCCCCACCCTGGTTTAACGAAGCAGAGATGCCAACTTCTTCTAAAAATCCTTCTTTCCCTGTCTCCCAATTTCTTTCCTTCCTTCCTCCCTCCCTTCCTTCTTTCCTTCTTTCCCTGTCTCCCAACTTCTTTCTTTCCTTCTTTCCTTCCTTCCTTCCTTTCCTCCCTGTCTCCCAATTTCTTTCTTTCCTTCCTTCTTTCCTTCCTTCCGTCCCTGTCTCCCAATTTCTTTCTTTCCTTCCTTCCTTCCCTCCCTGTCTCCCAACTTCTTTCTTTCCTTCTTTCTTTCTTTCTTTCCTTCCTTCCCTCCCTGTCTCCCAATTTCTTTCTTTCCTTCCTTCCTTCTTTCCTTCCTTCCGTCCCTGTCTCCCAATTTCTTTCTTTCTTTCCTTCCTTCCTTCCCTCCCTGTCTCCCAATTTCTTTCTTTCCTTCCTTCTTTCCTTCCTTATGTCCCTGTCTCCCAATTTCTTTCCTTCCTTCCTTCCCTCCCTGTCTCCCAACTTCCTTCCTTCCTTCCTTCCTTCCTTCCTTCCTTCCTTCCTTCCTGTCTCCCAACTTCTTTCTTTCTTTCTTTCTTTCTTTCTTTCTTTCTTTCTTTCTTTCCTCCCTCCCTTTCTCTTCCCTTCCTCCCTCCCTCCTTCCTTCTTTCTTTCCTTCCTATCTCCCAACTTACTTCCTTCTGTCAGGGTTCCTGTCACCTTCTCTCCTTCCCTCCCTCCCTCCCATCTCCCTCCCTCCCTCCTTACTCCTTGGCAAATAGATTTCCACCCCATCTTTTAATTTAAAAAGATCTCAAGCTGCTTTCCCAAGGAGGAACATCATTAAAACACAATAAAATTGCTAAATTGCGAACCTAATAAAAACAGTAAAATATAGAACGCGGCATAAAATAATAAACAGCTTTACGATAACATCCGAAGAGGATCAGGCGTAGATAAGGCATTCAGAGCTAGACTGAAACTCCCCTTAGCTCAGCGTCTCCCTTTCATACCAATCTGCCCAGATGCCAGCTTCTCTTGATGTTTCATCTCCTAGTAAATGATACTCTAAGTAAACTGCTCCTGGACACGGAGGTTCTACCAAGATAAAAAACCCAAAACCTATGGCTAGCTAGAGACATATATTTCCTAACCTTTCCACCTGGCCAAAAGTTATATACTACTGAGATTTCCCTCTTGCCTGGGAGCAGAAATCTGTTTGCACTAGATTTTTGCACACCCATTTGCACACCCTGAAACCGCCTCTCCTAATGCTTTGGCAAAATCCAAGCCTCTTCTTCAGCCAAAGTAAAACAAGAATGTTCATTTGTGCAAATTAAGGGACTGTTTGCAGACAGCCCTTGACTTACAACGGATCGCATAGCGACTGTTGTAAGTCCCCGTGTACCCAGTAAGAGCCGAGGTGGCGCAGTGGTTAGGGTGCAGCACTGCAGGCCACTTCAGCTGACTGTGATCTGCAGCGGTTCAAATCTCACCGGCTCAAGGTTGACTCAGCCTTCCATCCTTCCGAGGTGGGTGAAATGACTGTGGGGCCAAGTTGCTGACTCAATTTGCTAAAAAACAATTGTAAACCACTTAGAGAGGGCTGAAAGCCCTATGAAGTGGTATATAAGTCTAATAAATAAATAAATAAATAGTTGTGGTTGTTACTGTACATCAATAATGTTATTTCTGGAAGATTTTTTTTTGGACTTTTCTTTCTCTCAGCTCCTCACAGTGTAACATTTCCATTTAAATCCCGATTTGGAAAAATCTATATATATATATATATATTCTGAAAGTCCGCTGCAATTAAGGGCAGATATACCTGCCTTGTATCAAGTCGCATAATTCTTTCATTTTTATTGCCTGCCGGGGAAGGTCAGGGGACTCCGGAGAAAGAAATTTTGCCTCCTTTTCGTGATTATTTTGTGAGCTGATTTCTGCGCCAGAAAGGTTAATGTCAAGATTTGAAAGAAGAGATCCAAACGTAAATGAATTTACTGGATGTTTGAGGGTAACTGTGGAATTTGACTTTTGAAAAGGTTCAGAACTCATTTTTCTTTTTCTGTCTAAGCAAACCCCGCACTCACATATGGATAGAGAGAGAGAGAGAGAGGGAAGGAGAGGGGGAAATAAAAAGAGGGAAGGAGAAGGGGGAAATAAAGAGAGTGAAGGAGAGGGAAAGGGAGAGAGTGAAGGAGAGAGAAAGAGGGAGAGACGGAAGGAGAGAGTGTGAAGGAGAGAGTGTGAAGGAGAGAGAAAGAAAGAGAGAGGAAAGGAGAGAGAGAAAGAGGGAGAGACAAAAGGAGAGAGAGAGGAAAGGAGATGGGAGAGAGAGTGAAGGAGAGAGAAAGGGAAAGGAAAGGAGAGAGAGAGGGAGAGACAGAAAGAGAGAGAGAAAGAGGGAGAGACAGAAGGAGAGAGAGAGGGAAAGAGAGGGGAGAGAGAGTGAAGGAGAGAGAGTGAAGGAGAGAGAAAGAGGGAGACAATAGCAATAGCAGTAGACTTATATACTGCTTCATAGGCCTTTCAGGCCTCTCTAAGCAGTTTACAGAGAGTCAGCATATTGCCCCCAACAATCTGGGTCCTCATTTTACCCACCTCGGAAGGATGGAAGGCTGAGTCAACCCTGAGCCGGTGAGATTTGAACCGCTGACCTGCTGATCTAGCAGTAGCCTGCAGTGCTGCATTTAACCACTGCGCCACCTTGGCTCTAGACAGGAAAGGAGAGAGAGAAAGAGGGAGAGAGGGAAGGAGAGAGAGAAAGAGGGAGACAGGGAAGGAGAGAGAAAAAGAGGGAGAGTGGGAAGGAGAGAGAGTGGGAAGGAGAGAGAGTGAAGAAGGGAGAGAAAGAGAAGGAAGGAGAGAGAGGGAGAGAGGAGAGAGAAGGAAAGAGGGGAAGAGGAAGCGAGTGAGAGAAAGACAGAGAGAAGGAAAGAGGTAGGGAGAGAAAGGAAAAAAGTGAGAGAAGGAGAGAGAGAGACAAAGAGATAAACTGCAAATAGCTAAAAGCACCAATGGATTTCCCCCGGCCAAGACAGGATTTGAACCCTGAATTCCGACGACAAATGAGACCAGAACTTCCGTCGTTAAGTAGTCGCCCCCTGATTTAACTACTTTTTGGCTGGGGTCGTTAAGCGAACCACTGGAGTTGTTAAGCAAATCTGGCTCCCCCCCACTGACTTTGCAGGCCTGGAAAGGGGGATCAGACAACCCAGGGCTGCCTTAACCACATTATGGGCCCCGGGCAAAGCGGACCCCTGGGGGCCCCTACGAGAAACTACTCACAGGGATAAACATGTAAATCATCGACAAAATAAAACCCAATACTTGTGTGTTAGTATTAATCTAAAAAATGCTGTGAAATGTAATAAACCTATTGCTATGTTTGTACGATATCAGGGCATTGAAGGGTTAACACACACAGATTAGTAGGGAGGGGGGTCCCTAATGCTCGTGGGACCCCAGGCAAGTCCCCTTCAGGCCCCTGCATTAAGATAGCCCTGATAGGCTACAATCCTTGTAAATGGATCAAGGTTGTCAGTTACATGAATTGTGGGAATCTTGCGCCAGTCCTGACCATCTTCACCAGTAGAGTAGTACCCCCCCTTCTTCCTCCCAGGCCCTCCCCCCAAAAAAACATGTCAAACCCCTTGGGAAAAACTCACTGTGTGAACGCAGTTACCCATGATGTCTACGCCAAGCTCGGTGGCTTCTCCTGAAGTCTGTGACCAAGAGTCTTCGGAGGTGGCATCTGGTCTTGATAGATAAGATTGGGGAGGGGGGAGGGAGAAGGAAGAGGGGGAGGGAGATAAGCAAGGTGGGTGGGTTCTTGACAGGAAGCACCAAGTGGACGCAACCTTCGGGGTGGAAAAACGGACGGTGGGGAGAGAGAGACCTTGGGCAGGAAGTTGAGGAAATATCTCCAGAAGGTTTAGACGTCAGGCCAAATCCCCTAGTTTGGGCCTTCTTCCTGTCCTGGTGGACCTCTCCCAATCGGGCCAAAACCAACAAAGAGGTCAGAGGAGAAGTTCCTCGGGATTGCACCCACGTGCGATGGGTACAATCAGCCAACAACGTGCTTTGCGTGGTTTCTTGAAGGCCAAGGCGTTTCTGGAGGAGGTTTTGTGGCAGGGTGAAGTCTTCCTCAAAGGAATAGGGTGGAGAGAGAGTTGGGTAGTAGACCCACCAGTGTTGAAGACAAAGGAAAGAGGATGGGGTGGACGGGGGTGGATGTGGGTGGAGGAGACTTATCCACAGGGTTCTCAACCTTAAGATGGATGAACTTCAACTCCCAGAATCCCCCAGTCAACATGATTTAAATTGGGTGGACTTCAACTCCCAGAATCCCCCAGTTGGATGTTTAAAGATGGATGGACTTCAACTCCCATAATCCCCCACTCAACATGATTTAAATTGGGTGGACTTCAACTCCCAGAATCCCCCAGCCAGTGTGCTTTAAATTGGGTGGATTTTAACTCCCATAATCCCCCAGTTGGATGTTTTAAGATGGACTTCAACTCCCAGAATTCCCCAGTCAACATGATTTAAATTGGGTGGACTTCAACTCCCATAATCCCCCAGCTAGTGTGCTTTAAATTGGGTGGATTTTAACTCCCATAATCCCCCAGTTGGATGTTTTAAGATGGGTGGACTTCAACTCCCAGAATTCCCCAGTCAACGTGATTTAAATTGGGTGGACTTCATCTCCCAGAATCCCCCAGCCATCAATTTTTCAGAGGAGTGGGCTTTTCCAGTAACCGGCATTCACTTCCCGTCTCCACCACCTTGGGTTCGCTTAACGACTGAGGATTTCCTTATTGGCCGCTGCAAAAAAAAAAAAAGAGGTCGGTGATGTGATGACTCACTTAACGACTGGGCTCAATGACAGTCATACATCAGAGACTACCTGTCCTCTGTTTCCGCCATTTGACAGCACATCCGATCAGAAGAAAAAAAATTCCTTTCCACTCCGCGGCTCCATTGCTTTTCCCCGTTGGTTTGGGGCATTTGGGTATTGTAAGGTAGACAGTCCCTGTCCAGGGAGGCTCCGCGTAGATCCCGGGTGCCTGTTGTCTGTCTTCTCCCAGCGCCGGCCTAAGAGCCTCTCCGGAAAGCACTTAAAAACTGTCTGTGTGTCGAGCAGGAGTGATTGATGGCCTTAAATCTTTTAGAGAGCTTTTGGGGAGAAAACATGTCAGCATTAAGGAACGGATCAATTTGATCTGACTGTTTATTATACGCTCCTTGCTTAGATTACCATGATAAGATTTTATTGCTTTTATGCTTATCGGTATGGTAATTTTTATCATATTCTTTGACAGCTTCCTTCCTTCCTTTTTCTTTCTTTTATTGAAATTGTTGTTTCTCCAGCTTCCCCTCCCCCCATCAGGTTGTTTTCAGGGAGTCCTCGACTTACGACCGTAACGGCGCCGGGTTCTTCAGTTATATCAGCTGTTAAGGAGATCCTTGTGTGAGTCTGCAACTGATTTTACGACCTTGTTTGAGGTGGTTGTTGAGTGAACCCATTCCCATAATGGTTTTTTTTGGGGGGGGGGGGACTGAGAAGTAAATGCCGGGAGTGGTATGGTGGCATAGAGGTGCAGTTGTCGCCTCGCAGTCAGGAGGCTTGTGAGTTCGATCCTAGGTAGAGGCGGATATTCCTCTCTCTGGGCAGGATGAGAATAAATCCCCCGAAACAAAACTCCGTACTGGCGACCCAAAGGGCATCTGGCCAGGAAATACTCTTCTAGCTCCATTCAGTTGCCCAGACTCCACCCGGCAAGGATTATGATGATGGAGGAGGAGGAGGAGGAGGAGGAGGAGGAGGAGGAGGAGGAGGAGGAGGAGGAGGAGGAGGAGGAGGAGGAAGTAGAAGTAGTAGTAGTAGTAGTAGTAGTAGTAGTAGTAGTAGTAGTAGTAGTGGTAGAAGAAGAAGAAGAAGAAGAAGAAGAAGAAGAAGAAGAAGAAGAAGAAGAAGAAGAAGAAGAAGAAGAAGAAGAAGAAATAATGCCAGAAATCAGAAAAAATAAATCATAAATCACGTTCATATGATCATAGGATACTGCAAAGATGTGTAAATGCAGGCCAGTTGCTGAGTACGAAAAATAACTACAGGGGGATCTGGTTGTAAGAATTTCAAATCCAGGTTATAATTATCTTTTGGGGGGGGGGTCCGTCGTAACTTCAATCACTAAGCAATTAGTTGTAAATTGAGGACTACCTGTATCGATTTACTTGAAAACCTTACTTTTCCCATGGCAAAATATATCAAGAGCTGGAATAAACTATGCTCTGTTGTTCTTCCCTATGCTGGCTGGGGGATTCTGGGAGTTGAAGTCCACCCATCTTAAATCATGCCGACTGGGGAATTCTGGGAGTTGAAGTCCACCCATCTTAAAGCATTCTGACTGGGGAATTCTGGGAGTTGAAGTCCACCCATCTTAAAGCATTCTGACTGGGGAATTCTGGGAGTTGAAATCCATTCCTCTTAAAGCATGCTGACTGGGGAATTCTGGGAGTTGAAGTCCACCCAGCTTAAAATTTGCCAAGGTTGAGAAAGACTGCAGTAAAAGTAACAATCCCATCACCAACATTATCCTGCCACGTTCAGTGAAATTTACTCCCAGGACACAAGGCACACGATGGTAATCTCAACCTTTAATTTAATTTGCACCATGCGTGGCTTAATATTAATAATATTAATAACACCATCGCCTTTATATCAGACACTTCCCACCCCTGGCGCATGTAGATAACTGTTGATAACCTCCTGGAATAGTTTTGCAAAGTTTATTTCACTGTCACATGTTAGTGTGCTTTTTTAAAAAAATGTGGATGATTTTTTTTTTTTTAAAGAAAACCTCCCACATAACACCAGCAACATCTCCAATTGTGAGGTCACAAACACAATTGTGTTTCCTGCCAGTTCCTCGCAGGTGATGCCTCCAGAGGGCCCCCGTTTTCCCTACCTCCCCCCCCGCCGCCTGCAAATCCTGCGCCGTTTTAGTAATTACTCAGGATCTGAATAATTCAGCAATAATTTTGTATAACAAACGAAGTTTCACATTCTTTAATTACAGCGGTTGAAGTGCCGGAGAGAGTGTGCGCGTTGGAGCTAAATTATTCATCACTTATCATCTCCACGAGCAACTATTAAGACAGATTACTCAAGGGACCAACCAACCTGTTTGGGGGGAATGTGCTAAATTATTGATTCTCTTCCCCCCCCCCCCGATTTACTTTTCTTCAGACGTCACAACATGTCTTAAGGCCTTTCTCCCAAAAGGAAGATCTGGTTAATATCTTGCCAGCCAAACATAAATAATCTCTTTCTCCTTTAAAGTTGAGATCGAAAGGAAATTAGCCCAACTTTCCTTACCTTTCAGAGTTTAATCAGGAAATGTTCGTTGGTTTTGCACTGGTTATATACAAGGAGTCCTTTTTTTTTGAATAATTTTTGTATATTTTTGTTACATAGACAACACATACCCACAACAGTAAAAAAACAAAAAAAAAACAGAAAACACACAAACACACACAGACACACACACAAAAACCCATCATCACATACAGCATGTCGTTGGTTACAAGTGTTTTAACATTTATCATTCTTATACATTTATTATTTCATTTAATAGGTTATAATATACAGTATGGGTTGCTTTGTTTACCATCCCTTCCTCCTGTTATAACACCACCTTATTTTCCCTTTCTTTTCTCCCTCCCTCCCTTCTCTATTTTCTTCCTTCCTGCTCTCCTTTCCCTTCCTTCTTCCTGTACCTTTCTCCTACTCCTGCTCTTCCTCATCCCCTTTCTACCCTCTCTCCTCCTCTTTCTCTCCTTCCATCCCTCCTCTCCTTACCTCTTTCTTGTCACCCTCTCTCCCTTCTCTTTCTTCCTTCCTCCTCTCCTTCCCCTTCCTTCTTCCCTTACCTCTCCTTTGCTCCTGCTATTCCTCTTTCCCTTCCTACCCTCTCTCCTTCCTTTTCTCTCCCTTCCATCTTCCTTTCTTTCCCTTTCTCCCTCCCTCCCTTCTTTACTTTCCTCCTTCCTGCTCTCCTTCCCCTTCCTTCTTCCCGTACCTTTCTCCTACTCCTGCTCTTCCTCTTCCCCTTTCTACCCTCTCTCCTCTCTTTCTCTGCTTTCCATCCTCCTCTCCTTACCTCTTTCTTTTCACCCTCTCTCCCTTCTCTACTTCCTTCCTTCCTCCTCTCCTTCCCCTTCCTTCTTCCCTTATACAAGGGGTCCTTGATTTATGACCGTTGCAGCATCCCCGGGGGTCACGTGATTGCATTCGGATGCTTGGAAACTGACTGGCGGTTTATGACGGTTGCAACATCCCGGGGTCACGAGATCGGTCCCCTTTTGCAAGCTTCTGACAAGCCAAGTCAACGGGGAAGGCAGGCTCATTTAACAACCAGGTTACTAACTGAATCATTGCAGCGATGCACTTAAGAACTGTGGCAAGAAAGGTCGTAAAATGGGGACACTTAAATAAGTCCCTCGCTTAGTAACATCAATTTTGGGCTCGATTGTGGTCGTAAGTGGAGGGCAGCCTGTATACAAGTACTTTTTTCCTCTTCCTATTTGAGGGAAACCTCCATCAACTGGTGCAGTCTACCTTCCAAGACAATGCCAGGAGCAGAAAAGAAGGGAAAGCTTTGATGTGATGATGCGGTCATGGGAATGCTGCAAATGGTCATAAGTGCGAGGACTGGTTGTCACTTTTTTCAGTACAGGTAGCTCTCGACAATTGAGCCCAAAATTTCTGTTGGTAAGGGTTAACATTGGTTCAATGAGTCTTGCCCCATTTTACGACTTCTTTGCCATGTTTGTTAAGTGAATCACTCCAGTCATTCGGTTAGTAACATGGTCGTTAAGTGACTCACGCTTCCCTGTGGACTTGGTTTGTGAGAAGGTCACTAAAGGGGATCACGTGACCATGGGGCACAGCGACCGTCATAAGTACGAGTCAGGCGCCAAGTGTGTGAATTTTGACCACGTGACCATGGGGATGCTGCAATGGTCATAAGTGTGAAAGTTGGTCATAAGTCACGTTTTTAGAGCCATTGTAGCTTTGAATGGCCACTAAAGGGACCGTTGTAAGTCAAGGACCACCTGTACCGTTGTAAGTTTGAACTATCATTGACGGAATGACTGTAAGGGAAGGACGCTGTATTCGCATTTCCCCTTAAATAATAATAATTAATAATAATAACAGTAAAAGGATAAAATCACTTTCGATGCCCTTTGGCTGGGTAGCCACCAGGTGGCACTGTGGAGCTATCGATCCCAGCCAGACACTCCCTCAATGGATGTTGCTGAGAAAAAGTCACTTCTTTCTTGATTGACATCTCCCATCTGCCTGTCATCTCCCTTCTCTGTTTCAAGAGGGGGGGGGTGGTCTTGCAAGTTTCTTCTTAATATTAAGGACCCTTCCCCTCTTCCAGGGGGTGGTGGTGGAGGGTTCTCTCCTATCCCTAGCTGGCTTTTGTGGGGAGGGGGGATTCTTTTGTATATATATAATATATATATATATATATATATATATATAATATATATATATATATATATATATAATATATATATATATATATATATATATATATATATATATATATATATATATATATATATATATATATATATATATATATATATATATATATATATATATATAATATTTTTCCTTTATAATACATCACATTTTCAATTTTACAAAAGCAGTCCATCTCTTTCTGTCTCTTTCCTTCTCCCTCCCTCCCTTTCCTTCTCTCTCTACTTCCGTCTCCTCCCTTTTCCTCTCCTCCCCCCTCTCCCCTTCTCCCCTTCTCTCTTTCCTTCTCCTCTCCTCCCATCCACTTCCCTTTCTCCTTCTCCCCTCCCCTCTGATCCATCTCCAGATGGATGAAGAAAAGAAGAGGAAGGGGAACAAGGGAGATAGGAAGGGTATTAGATAAAGTATTGTGTAAGAGAAGAAGGAAGGGAAGGAGGGAGGGTAAGAAGGAGAAAAGGAGAGAGAACGGGAGAGAGGCAGGAAAGAAGAAAGTGAGAGGTGGTGTAGGAAAGAGGGAGTGGGAAGACAGAGAGGGATGAAGAAAGGAAGAGGAAGAGAGAGGAAGGGGAGCAAGGAGAAAGGAAGGATATTAGATAAAGTATTGTGGAAGAGAAGAAGGAAGGGAAGGAGGGAAGGAAAGAAGGAAAGTGAGAGATGGTGTAGAAAAGAGGGAGTGAGAAAGAGAGATGGATGAATAAAGGAAGAGGAAGAGAGAGGAAGGGAGCAAGGGAGAAAGGAAGGATATTAGATAAAGTATTGTGTAAGAGAAGAAGGAAGGGAAGGAGGGAAGGAAAGAAGGAAAGTGAGAGATGGTGTAGAAAAGAGGGAGTGAGAAAGAGAGATGGATGAATAAAGGAAGAGGAAGAGAGAGGAAGGGGAGCGAGGGAGAAAAGAAGGGTATTAGATAAAGTATTGTGTAAGAGAAGAAAGGAAGGGAAGGAAGGAAGAAGGAGAAAAGAGAGAGAACCGGAAGAGAGGCAGGAAAGAAGGAAAGTGGAGAGGTGGTGTAGGAAAGAGGGAGTGAGAAGGCAGATGGATGAAGAAAGGAAGAGGAAGAGAGAGGAAGGGGAGCGAGGGAGAAAAGAAGGGTATTAGATAAAGTATTGTGTAAGAGGAGAAGGAAGAGAAGGAGGGAAGGAAAGAAGGAAAATGAGAGGTGTGTAGGAAAGGGGAGTGAGAGAGACAGAGATGGATGAAGAAAGGAAGAGGAAGAAAGTGAGAGGAACGAGGAGAAGGAGAGGAGGAAGGATCTTGCCAGGTAGATGACAAATGGACTAATATCAACATAGAACCCAACCGAGGGAGAATGGAAAGAGGCTGGGGGTGGATTGGAGGGCAGAGAAGAAGCAGCATTTCACAGATGGGGTCTTTCCATTGGGGTTGGATGTTTGCCTTCCCTTCGCCTTAGCAGCCCCGATCAACCCATTTCACAGAACGAGAGAGGGCTAATGAAAAAATGCGGGCAATGAGTGGAATGGATGCTGCGGGATGTGGTGAGTCCTTCTTGTTGTGGCCCGCCAGTGTCCAGCAGAGCTGGCAGCAGATTCAGACAGTGAGGAGGGTTGGGGAGGAACCTGGGCCAGTCCTGGAGTCTGGGGAAGGCTCTGAGGAGGGCTCTGTGTTGGAGGGCAGAGAGGGGGCCAGAGCCATGTGCCAGTTATCAGCTGCCTTCAGAGTCAGAGATCAGTGAGGCAGAAGAACAGCTGGAGCCTGTTCCCAGTGTGCGCATGTGCAGAGTTGCCAGATGAAGCGAAAGAATGGATTGACTTGGGAGGAAGGCCACAGGTGGACGGTGAATGGCCCCTCCCAGAGGAAATAAAAGAGGAGCCAAAGGGGAGTGGAGTTTACAGGAGACCATTAGTTTGCTTCATTGGTTCGTGACTCTCCGAGATTCTTCTGCAGAGATCGGCCTGGCAGCTCTCCAAGCCAGATAAGGTCTGTGACCATAAATCCTCCCTTGAAAGACTTTGCTGGAGGTGAATGAGGCAGAATTCACAGTCAATGGATAAAAGGGGTTTTTGTCGGCACAAGGCGTTTGCTGCATGCTCGTGGGAAACCTTGGTCAGAACAGGTATTCACTTACCTTCCCTACTGGTTCGCAAATGTGACTAAGAAAAGGGCCTAGAACGAGCTGTTGTAAGTCGAGAGCTACCTGTACTGAATTAGATAGCTTTCTGCCCCCTCTTTTAGGTACCCACCGACAGATCCCCCCTCCTCTTTTTACGAGCAGGAATAAAAGTTATTGCGTCTTTCCCGAATGATCTGCCCGTATTATTCCCGAGTTCAATTCCCCCTTCTTGTTTTATGATGGCGGATGACAGATGGAGTCCCTGCAGGTCATGGAAACGGTAAGCGGTTTTTGAGCGTAGTAACTGATGAGTAACTTCACACGGCGTCGAGGAGAAGTGAGGAGGGGGGTCATCAATCTTGCAGGTAACGGAAAATTTCCGCCGGGGGAAGAGACTGTTTACGGGTTTACTTTATTACGATGATTATTTTTAACAAGAGGATGAGGATCTTTTTCCTCTCATCTCGCCACGGGGGAGATGAAAGTCGCGGCAGAGGAGGGGGCTGCGGGCAAAACACAGCCACGGAGTTGAGTGCCTAGAGCGTCCCCGTCCTCCCCCCTTGCCAGGTAGGAAGCCGGGAAGAATAGGATAATTCAAGGGAGATAATTTGGAGAGAGTTGGATTTGGGATCTTTTTTGGGGGGTGGGGGAAGAGGGTAACAGAATAGAATAGAATAATAATAGAAGAGAATAATAGAAGAGAAGTAAAAAGAATAGAATAATACTGGAGTAGAATAATAGAAATAAAAAGAATGGAATAATACTAGAATAGAATAGAATACTTGAATAGAATAATAGAATAGAAGTAAAATAGAATAGAATAATGATAGAATAGAAGTAGAATAGACTAGAATAATAGAATAGAAGTAAAATAGAATAGAATAATACTAGAATAGAATAGAATACGAATAGAATACTAGAATAGAATAATAAAATAGAAGTAAAATAGAATAGAATAATGATAGAATAGAAGTAGAATAGACTAGAATAATAGAATAGAAGTAAAATAGAATAGAATAATGCTAGAATAGAATAGAATACTTGAATAGAATAATAGAATAGAATAATGATAGAAGTAGAATAGAATAGAATAATACTAGAATAGAATAGAATACTTGAATAGAATAATAGAATAGAATAATAGAATAGAAGCAAAATAGAATAGAATAATGATAGAATAGAAGTAGAATAGAATAGAATAGAATAATAGAATAGAAGTAAAAGGCTAGAATAATACTAGAATAGAATAATGATAGAATAGAAGTAGAATGGAATGGAATAATAGAATAGAAGTAAAAAGAATAGAATAATACTAGAATAGAATAGAATAATAGTGTAGAATAGAATAAAAAATTATAATAGAGTAGAATAGAATACAACAGAACAGAAAATAGGATAGTATATAGAATAGAATAATAATAGAATAAAATAGAATACTAGAAGAGAAGAGAAAAATGAACAGAGTAGAGTAGAACAGAATAATAGAGCAGAATAGAATAGAATAATAATAGAAAAAATATTCCATCCTAAATGGGAGGCCGTTGTCGAGATCCAAATGCAAATCATATGACCTGGGGATGGTGCAAAGGTTATAAGTGTGGTTTTAAGTTGCTTCTTTCAGGGCTGTTGTAATTTGGATCATGAAATGAACTGTTGTAAGGTAAGAACTGTAAGGTGGCTCACTGGCTAAGACGCTGGGCTTGTCGATCAGAAAGGTCGGCAGTTTGGCGGTTTGAATCCCTAGCGCCGCATAATGGAGTGAGCTCCTGTGACTTGTCCCAGCTTCTGCCAACCTAGCAGTTCGAAAGCACGTAAAAAATGCAAGTAGAAAAATAGGAGCCACCTTTGGTGGGAAGGGAACGGCGCTCCGTGAACCTTCGGCATTGCGTCATGCCGGCCACATGACCACGGAGACGTCTTCGGACAGCGCTGGCTCTTCGGCTTTGAAGCGGAGCTGAGCCCCGCCCGCTAGAGTCGGGAATGACCAGCACAGATGTGCGAGAGGAACCTTTTTACCTTTAAGAGGAGGATCAGCTGTAATGTAAGTTGGGCTTCCTCATCTGCTCCCCTTTCTCCAGCCAGGTGTGCACCCGCCATACCCCCCACGGGCAGGAAAAGGAGGAGGGGGGGGCTTTGTGGGTTCGGTTGGTGGTTGAGCAAGGTGCAGCAGGGCCTGGTTGCTAATCTCCGCGTGATTTTGCAGCGCTCTGCACCCCCGTGCATGCTAACTGCCTTGGCAGCAGCTGTTTGGGTAAAAGTTAATTAAAAAAACCATCGCAGCCCATTTAGAGGCGAGGGCCAATTCCGGGGGGTGGGAGGGGAATCCAGGAAGTGTAATTGGGGAGGGGGGGGAGAGGCTCCTGTTAGGGTCTGCACCTCACTCTGAAGCAGCTCACCCCACAAAGGGTGGCACGAGGGGCCTCTGTCGAAGGGGGCAGTCACCCCCGTTGGAGGAGCCCGGAAGGGGCTGTGCAGCTGAGCAAAGAAGGGTCACATCGGAAGTCCTCGTTTTGTGTCCTGCACTGTCACTGAACAAAGCAAATCAGAGCTACTAGGGTAGTGAAAAGGCAGTATTCACACAGTATGTGAGCCTTTCCTTCCTTCTTCCTTCCTTCCTTCCTTCCTTCCTTTTTTTCTTTCTTTCCTTTCTCTTTTCTTCCTTTCTCTCTCTCCTTCCCTTCTCTTCATTTTCTTTCTTTCTTTCCTTCCTTCCTTTCCTTCTTTTTCTTTCTTTTTCTGTCTTTCTTTCTCTTTTCTTTTTCTTTCTTTCTCCCTCCCTCTTCTTTCTTTCTTTCTTTCTTTCTCTTTCTTTTCCCTCTTTCTTTCTTTCTCTCCCTTTTTCTTTCTTTCTTTCTTTTTTCTTTTTTCCTTTTCCTTTTTCTCTCTTTCTTGTTTTTTCTTTTTCTTTCCCTTCTTTGTCCCTCCCTCCTCCCCCCCTTCCTCCCTTTTTTCTTTTTCTTTCTTTCTCTTCTTTCTTCTTTCTTTTTCTTTCTTTCTTTCTTTTTCTCTCCTTCCTTTCTTTTTCTGTTTTTGTCCCTCCCTCCCTCCCTGCCATATGAAATATATGGATTCCTTGAACTCAAGTTGGTATAGTATAATCTTTATTGTCATTTCTCTGATTTGGTAATTTGGTAATCTCTGATCCAGCCAATTTGTTTCTCTTTTTTTACTGAAACTCCTTCCAAGTAAGATACAAAAGCTTCTTCACACTCACGTCTATTTTTCACCTTAAAAAAATACTTTACAAATCTACCTGGCAGGCTGAAATGAAAAGGATTTGGGGGGGGGGGGGTTTATCCAAAGCCATCCCTCTGGATTAACACCCGGCTATTTATAAGAAGGGATGGCAAGAAAACTTAACCTCAAATTACCTTCACTCTGTGCAGCGACTTGGCATAAAAGGGACCAATTTTCAAGCGATTTACTTAATGACATTATTATGCAATGATGTAAATGACATAATTTGTGTAATGGTGTCATTCAATGGCTGTGGGTGACATACTTTCCGATTTAATGGACCTTTGAGAATCACAAGTGCCCAATGAATGGATTAAGATGTGGTTTCAATATATCTGGTTGTTTATTTTTATTTTTTAGTCAAAGAATGACACACTCAGAACACAATTTAAAACATTACACCATCTTATCTACCTCTCTCTCCCTCCCTCCCTCCCTCCCTCCCTCTCTCTCTCTCTCTCTCTCTCATCTCTCTCATCTATCTATCATCTATCTATCTATCTATCTATCTATCTATCTATCTATCTATCTATCTCTCTAATATTTATCTATATCTATCTATCCATCTATTATCTATTTATCCATCCATCTATCTATCTATTATCCCTCCATCTATTATCTATCTATCTATCTATCCATCCATCTATTCATCCATCCATCCATCCCTCCATCTATTATCTATCCATCCATCCATCCATCCATCCATCTATCCATCCCTCCATCTATTATCTATCTATCCATCCATCCATCCATCCATCCATCCATCCATCCATCTATTATCTATCTATCTGTCTATCCATCCATCCCTCTATCCATCTATTGTCTGTCTGTCCATCCATCCATCCATCCCTCTATCTATCCATTTATTGTCTGTCTGTCTGTCCGTCCATCCATCCATCCATCTATCTATTATCTATCTATCTGTCCATCCATCCATCCATCCATCCATCCATCCAGTATCTATCCATCCACCCATCCATCTATTATCTAGCTATTTGTCTGTCAATCCATCCATCCATCCATCCATCCATCCATCCATCCATCTATCCATCTACTTACTGTCTGTCTGTCTGTCTGTCTGTCTGTCTGTCTGTCTGTCTGTCTATCTATCTATCTATCTATCTATCTATCTATCTATCTATCTATCTATCTATCTACCTATCTATCTATCTATCAGCTCCTTGCTGCTGAATATGAAACACACATACAGATACAAGGGGTCCTTGACTTATGACTATGGGTACCAGAAGATTGATTGTTGAGTGGTGTGGTCGTTAGGGGAGACATCACATAACTGTGATTTGTGACCTTCCTGCCTTCCCAGAAGCTTCTGGGAAGGTCATTCACAGGGATCATGTGACTGCAGGGAAGCCGCAATGGTCGTAAATAAGCACAAGGACCAGTCAGAAGGCAGTTTTCCCCAAATACTGTACAACTTCCAACGGTTACTAAGCAAATGGTTGTAAGTTGAGGATTACCTGTGTGATAGACATGTAAGTGATGTATGGACTTCAACTCCCAGAATTCCCTACACTGCTGGCTGGAGGATTCTGGGAGTTGAAGTCCATACATCTTTAAAGTAACCACGGCTGAGAAATCTTGTAAAGAATAGAGGAGAGTTGGTTCTCCCTTCCACATGCCAACCTTGGCTTTTGAGATTTCAAATCTGCCTTGTTTTCTTATTTTTTTTCTTATATATTTGGGCCGACGTGAGGTCTAGGATCTTATTAAAGGAAGAAGATAAGATTCTCAGCTGGTTTTAGCAATTGGCATGAAAGGAACGAATCCCACGAAAAGTGGATTGTTGGATAAAATCAACTTTAGGATCCAGCTATTCACTCTCAGGAGTAAATTGCCGAAAAGAAAAAAAGCAAAATTCAATGCAAGCGGTTATAAATTAATTAGGTTTTTCAAAGACTTTGCCTCCCTCAGTCATCCCCTCCCCTCCCCACCCAGGTGCCCTGGATATTTTTAAATTCCTACTTTAACTCTGCAAATAATTTTTTCCCCCTCCCAGGGCTGGCTTGCTCTCCCCAGCCTCCATCTGTTCAACCCTCCCCCCCCCCGCATCCCTCCCTTCCTCCCTCCCTCCCTCCCTCCCTCCCTCCGTGGTTAAAGATGTAGAAGGCAAAAGGAGAACACAAGCTTTATTATGACAATTCTTTTTTTTTTCTTATTGGACTAAGGAGAGCATTTGCAATGTTTGCATATTTATTCATGAACGGGGAAAGATTTTGAGATTCGAAACAGACCAATGGGGAGGAAGAAAGAGAGAGAGAGACAGAGAGACAGAGACAGGAAGAAAGACACACACACACAGACAGACAGAGAGAGAGAGAAAGAGAGACAGAGACATAGAGAGAGAGAGAAAGAGACAGAGACAAAGACAGGGAGAGACACACACAGAGAGAGAGAGAGAGAGAGAGAGAGAGAGAGAGAGAGAAAGAAAGAAAGAAAAAGAAAGCGAGAGACAGAGAGAGAAAGAGAAAGAAAGAGAGAGAGAGACACACACACACACAGAGAGAAAGTGAGAGAAAGAGACAGAGAGAGAGAGAAACAGAGAGAGAGAAAAACAGAGACAGACAGACAGACACACAGAGAGAGAGAAAGAGAGAAAGAAAGAAACAGAGACAAATACAGAAAGAGAGACAGAGAGAGAGAGAGAAAGAAAGAAAAAGAAAGCGAGAGACAGAGAGAGGGAAAGAGAAAGAGACACACACAGACACAGAGAAAGAGTGAGAGAAAAAGAGAGAAAGAGAGACAGACAGACACAGAGAGAAAGAAAGAGACAGAGACAAAGACACACAGAGAGAGAAAGAAAGAAAAAGAAAGCGAGAGACAGAGAGAGGGAAAGAGAAAGAAAGAGAGAGAGACGCACACACACAGACACAGAGAAAGAGTGAGAGAAAGAGAGAGAGAGAAAGAGAGAGACACAGAGAGAAACAGAGAGAGAGAGAGACAGAGACAGAGAGAGAGAAAGAGAGACAGACAGACACACAGAGTGAAAGAGAGACAGACAGACACAGAGAGAGAGAGAGAAAGAAAGAAAGAAATAAAGAGACAGAGACAAAGAGAGAGAGAGAGAGAAAAAAGAAAGCGAGAGACAGAGAGAGGGAAAGAGAAAGAAAGAGAGAGAGACGCACACACACAGACACAGAGAAAGAGTGAGAGAAAGAGAGAGAGAGAAAGAGAGAGACACAGAGAGAAACAGAGAGAGAGAGACAGAGACAGAGAGAGAGAAAGAGAGACAGACAGACACACAGAGTGAAAGAGAGACAGACAGACACAGAGAGAGAGAGAGAAAGAAAGAAAGAAATAAAGAGACAGAGACAAAGAGAGAGAGAGAGAAAAAAGAAAGCGAGAGACAGAGAGAGGGAAAGAGAAAGAAAGACACACACACACACACACACACACAGAGAGAAAGAGTGAGAGAAAGAGAGAGAGAGAAAGAGGGAAAGAAAGAGATAGAGACACAAACACACACACACACACACACACACACAGAAAGATTACTTCTTTTTCCTTTGCAAACAGAGCTTGTAAAAAGATAGACTTTCAATCTTGACCCATTCAACCATGTTACACCGAATTAAAAGCAGGGCTGTAATTGGCTTTTTTAAAAGAAAAAATACCACTCTCCCAGTTATGCACAAGAGGGAGGGGTGGGTGAACCACTTCCAGCAAATATATGTGGGGGTTTTTTGTTTTTGCTTTTCCACTTATAGGTAGTCTTCGACATATAACAGTTTGTTTAGTGACCATTTAGAATTATGACGACAGTGAAAAAAAGTGACCAATGACCGTGGTGGTGCAGTGGTTAGAATGCAGTATTGCAGGCTGACTCTGCCCACTGCCAGCAGTTCGATCCTGATGGGCTCAAGGTTGACTCCGCCTTCCGTCCTTCTGAGGTCGGTAAAATGAGGTTGGGGGACAAGAGGCTGACTCCATAAACTGTTTAGAGAGGGCTGGAAAAGCACCGTGAAGCGGTATATAAGTCTAAAGGCTATTGCTATTATCTTCCTTCCTTCCTTCTTTCCTTCCCAGTGATTAATACCGCAGGCTAACTCTGCCCACTGCCAGCAGTTCAATCCTGACCAGCTCCAGGTTGTCTCAACCTTCCATCCTTCCGAGGTGGGTAAAATGAGGACCCAGATTGTTGGGGGACAAGAGGCTGACTCTGTAAACTGTTTAGAGAGGGCTGTAAAAGCACTGTGCAGCGGTATATAAGTCTAAGGGCTATTGCAACAAAAGAAGATCAGCTGGGAGGCAGCGGGGCGCGGCCAGCCTATTTGCCTGTTCTCCGAACTATTCAAAATTTCTGCTACTGGTTCTCCAGAACCTGACTGATCTGGGAAGGCCCTCCCCATGTGCTCCACTGCCCTCCTCCCCCCACCATGGTTGTCCCTGTTGTTTGATGATGGGCATCGTTGAAACTCACACTGAGCAGCCGAGGGGAGCCAAAGAGGGCAGGCGGCACATGCCAGGCACTTAATGCCGCACCCGGGAAATTGATGGAAGTCCTGGGTTTAATAGAGAAGACCAGCTATTCTTTTGAATAGGTCCTTCAAGGTCCAAGCGAGAAATTACTTTTGCAAAGAAGAAAACACACACACGCACAGACACGCCGCCGGGGCACGGCAAGGCAGAGACGCAAGGCACAGAAGCGAGGCGGTCAAGCGTAGGACCCAGGCCAGGATCAGGGGTGAAATCCAGCAGGTTCTGACAGGTTCTGGAGAACCAGTAGCGGAAATTTTGAGTAGTTCGGAGAACCAGCAAATACCGCCTCTGGCTGGCCCCAGAGTGGGGAGGGAATGGGGATTTTGCAGTATCCTTCCCCTGTCATGCCCACCAAGCCACGCCCACAGAACCGGTAGTAAAAAAACAATTAAATTTCACCACTGGCCAGGATGGTATTTGTCCATGTTTTATTTTTCACCTCAGGCAACGATTCAGAAGGATTAAGAGAAGAACAGGAGAAGAAGAGAAAGGCGAATGTGCTTCTTAGAGCAGAGGGGTTAAACTCAAGGCCCGGGGCCGGATCTGGCCTGCGGGACCACCCTAGATACAATTCTACTGTTATTCCTTCCTTCCTTCCTTCCTTCCTTCCTTCCTTCCTTCCTTCCTTCCTTCCTTCCTTCCTTCCTTCCTTCCTTCCTTCCTTCCACAAAAGAAGTTTTTAAAGAAGAAACTGGACCACCATTTGTCTGAAATGGTTTAGGGTTTCTTGCTTGAGTGGGAGGCTGGACTAGAAGACCTCCAAGGTCCCTTCCAACTCTTCTGTTATTCCTTCCTTCCTTCCTTCCTTCCTTCCTTCCTTCCTTCCTTCCTTCCTTCTTTCCTTCCAAAAAAGAAGGTTTTTAAAGAAGAGACTGGACCACCATTTGTCTGAAATGGTTTAGGGTTTCCTGCTTGAGTGGGGGGCTGGACTAGAAGACCTCCAAGGTCCCTTCCAACTCTTCTGTTATTCCTTCCTTCCTTCCTTCCTTCCTTCCTTCCTTCCTTCCTTCCTTCCTTCCTTCCTTCCTTCCTTCCTTCCTTCCTTCCTTCCTTCCAAAAAAGAAGGTTTTTAAAGAAGAGACTGGACCACCATTTGTCTGAAATGGTTTAGGGTTTCCTGCTTGAGTGGGGGGCTGGACTAGAAGACCTCCAAGGTCCCTTCCAACTCTTCTGTTATTCCTTCCTTCCTTCCTTCCTTCCTTCCTTCCTTCCTTCCTTCCTTCCTTCCTTCCACAAAAGAAGTTTTTAAAGAAGAAACTGGACCACCATTTGTCTGAAATGGTTTAGGGTTTCCTGCTTGAGTGGGGGGCTGGGCTAGAAGACCTCCAAGGTCCCTTCCAACTCTTCTGTTATTCCTTCCTTCCTTCCTTCCTTCCTTCCCTCCTTCCTTCCTTCCTTCCTTCCACAAAAGAAGTTTTTAAAGAAGAAACTGGACCACCATTTGTCTGAAATGGTTTAGGGTTTCCTGCTTGAGTGAGGGGCTGGACTAGAAGACCTCCAAGGTCCCTTCCAACTCTTCTGTTATTCCTTCCTTCCTTCCTTCCTTCCTTCCTTCCTTCCTTCCTTCCTTCCTTCCTTCCTTCCTTCCTTCCTTCCTTCCTTCCAAAAAAGAAGGTTTTTAAAGAAGAAACTGGACCACCATTTGTCTGAAATGGTTTACGGCTTCCTGCTTGAGCGGGGGGCTGGACTAGAAGACCTCCAAGGTCCCTTCTAACTCTATTATTCTATTCTATTCTTTAGCAGGGACGGGGTTTTAGTTAACAAGAGGAACTAACTAGAAAATTTGGAGCAGGCAACAACAGCTCCAAAATCGGCGTTTTGATGTACTAAAAGAGAAAAGAGGCTGCGTCATTTAGTGGAGCAAATCCAAATTCCCAAAGGCAAATTTCCAGATTTGAATATTCACATATTTTTTTTCTCCTTTTGGGTCTGGGAAACTGGAAGGCACCTGGGCAATTGAGCTAAAAAGGAACAAAAATCGTTTTTTTTGTGCTCTAGGAATCAAGATTTAATTTTGATGGGCTCACCGTCCTTTGGGTATCCCTTCCACGGATGGTGCCCACGGCTGTTTGGTTTTCGGGCAAGCCCAAGTGGGTTTATTCTTGAATAACTGAATGAAAAGAAGGACTAAGGGGGGGGGACACGTGTCCCCCAATGTCTCAGGGGTTGCCACGTCGAAGAGGGAGTCAAGCTGTTCTCCAAAAGATCCTGAAGGCAGAAGAAGAAGCGACGGATGGAAACTAATCAAGGGGAGGAGCAACCTGGAATTAAGGAGGAATTTCCTGACAGTGAGGATCCAGATGGACAGTGGATGCTCCATCACTGGAGACTTTTGAGAAGAGATTAGACAACCATTGGACTGAAATGATATAGGGCTTCCTGCCTGAGCAGAGGGTTGGACTAGAAGACCTCCAAGGTCCCTTCCAACTCTGAATCTATTCTATTCCTATTCTATTCTCTTTTTTTACTCTATATTCTATTCTATTCTTTTTTTACTCTATATTCTATTCTATTCTATATTCTATTCTATATTCTATTCTATATTCTATTCTATATTCTATTCTATATTCTATTCTATATTCTATTCTATATTCTATTCTATATTCTATTCTATATTCTATTCTATATTCTATTCTATATTCTATTCTATATTCTATTCTATATTCTATTCTATATTCTATTCTATATTCTATTCTATATTCTATTCTATATTCTATTCTATTCCCATTCTATTTTTCTACTCTATATTCTATTCTATTCCATTCTTTTTTACTCTATATTCTATTCTATTCTATTCTTTTTTTACTCTATATTCTATACTATATTCTATTCTATATTCTATTCTTTTACTCTATATTCTATTCTATATTCTATTCTTTTACTCTATATTCTATTCTATTCTATTTTTCTACTCTATATTCTATTCTATTCCATTCTTTTTTACTCTATATTCTATTGTATATTCTATTCTATTCTTTTTTACTCTATATTCTATTCTATTCCATTCTTTTTTACTCTATATTCTATTCTATTCTATTCTATTCTTTTTTACTCTATATTCTATTCCTATTCTATTCTTTTTTTACTCTATTCTATTCTATATTCTATTCTATATTCTATTCTATTCTTTTACTCTATATTCTATTCTATTTTATCCTATTCTATTCTATTTTTGTACTCTATATTCTATTCTATTCCATTCTTTTTTTACTCTATATTCTATTCTATATTCTATTCTATTCTTTTTTACTCTACATTCTATTCTATTCTATTATTTTTTACTCTATATTCTATTCTATATTCTATTCTATTCCATTCTTTTTTTACTCTATATTCTACTCTACTCTATTCTATTCTTACTCTATATTCTATTGTATTCTCTTTTTCTACTCTATATTCTATTCTATTCTCTTTTTTTACTTTCTATTCTATTCTATTTTATTCTAATTTTAAATTATTTAAATCTAGTTCTCTTAGCTGATCCTATGACCCTCGGCTGGCTGACCCAAGAGGAGATACAATTGGTTCCTGAAATGCTAGAGGCCCCATTTATTTCAATTTTCAATAACTTATTTCAATAACTTCAATTAGCGACTGTTCACACTTACAACAGAACGAAGAAACAAGGTTGTTTAAGAGCTTTTGCAGGTCCGTAAAGCAAAGCAGAAATGAACTCAGATCGTAAGTCAGTTGCCGTTTCGCTCAGTGACTGTTTCCCTTAACTGCCGCATGACTAGCCCTGAAAATGGTCGCTAAACAAGGACTATGCCTGCTTGGTTTACCATTCTAAGGTGCAGGAAGCTGCATTTGTTCGAGGCTTTTTGCAAATTTCCTGAGAGACCAGGTTTTTTTTTTAACCTGGGGCCCACGAACTTGGACGGAAAAACTATCACGAGGTTTATTTTCAATTAACCTTTAATTGAAATTTAGCTTTTCACTCAATAACGTTGTGGGCCAGAGAGTAATCTCTGGCCTCTGGGCTAGAAAACGTACTTGTCCACTTCAATAATTCTCTCCATCTGAAATTATTTTAGCCTTACAAAAAGGCTACTGTCCTGCTATTGATTTAACGGATGAATAAGGAAGCACCTATATTACTTTACTACTTACTTGGCTTTTTAAAAATAAATATTTCAAGCCGCGTGTTGGCGCAGGCTCTCTGTAATATCATCAGTAGCTATGTACACACTCCTGTGGCACCACATCTCCAAATTAGGGGGGGGGGAACCCTTTCTTTTCAAAGAAGAATGACGGAAGAACAAGAGCTGGGAAGAAACTTGGAGGTCATCTAGTCCAACCCGCTGCTTCGGCAGGAGATCCCATCTATCTTACCAGACAAATAGTTATCTAGTCTCTTTTTTTAAAAGCTGCCAGGGATGGAATACCCACAAGAGCCGAGGTGGCACAGTGGTTAGGGTGCAGTACTGCAGGCCACTTCAGCTGACTGGACTACTGCAACGTGCTCTACATGGGGCAGCTCTTGAAGAGCATTCGGCGACTTCAGCTTGTCCAGAATGCAGCCGCGCGAGCGATCGTGGGTGCACCTCGGTTCACCCACGTAACACCTATCCTCCGCGAGCTGCACTGGCTGCCTATTGGTCTCCGGATACGCTTCAAGGCGCTAGTCGTCACTTATAAAGCCCTTCATGGTATCAGACCTGGGTACTTGGGAGACCGCCTGCTGCCAATTACCTCCACTAGACCAATTAGATCCCACAGATTAGGCCTCCTCCGAATTCCATCCGCCGGCCAGTGTCGACTGGCGACTACCCGGAGGAGAGCCTTCTCTGTGGCTGCTCCGACACTCTGGAACGAACTCCCCGTGGAGATTCGAACCCTCACCACCCTCCAGGCCTTCCGCAAAGCCCTTAAAACCTGGCTGTTCCGACAGGCCTGGGGCTGAAGAACTATTGCCCCCGTCTCGAATTGGTATGACTGTTGTGCATTTTAAATTATGTATTGTTTTTGTGTTGTTTTAATTTTCTGTTTGTATCCCCCTTCCCTGGTTGAGTTGTGAGCCGCCCTGAGTCCCCTTCATAGTCTTAAGATTCAACCCATGGAAGATTGTGAGGGATAGCCGTCATTACGAGAAGGTATACCTGGAAGGGATGGTCATTTATGGTGCCAAGAGGCTCACGTTGTTCAGAGTTGAGGGAGGGCTGGGAAAATCTCCTTCCTCGAGACACCAATGTTGACAAGGCTGATTTTATGGCATCAAGGATGTGGCTCAACCAAGGATGTTCTCTTGGGTGGGTTTCCATAGTCTACGTCAAGAGAAGGTTTTGATGCATGCCCTGTTCTCCAGAACCTAATCCACGCTCCGTCTCCATGTGGCTGCGAATTGTCCCCAGATCCAGGTCTCCAAAGATGGCCCACTCACCTGCTGGTCAGCCCTACCCAGCGCTCCTCACTTTTCCGACCCAGGCTTCCTTAAAAAGTAAGAAGCTAAGTCTTGGTCCCAGCAAAACCCCTTTTATTTACACGACTGTGAATTCCTTTCATTCACAAGTCAGCAAGGCTTTAGCAAACAGTCTTTCCGAGGAATGTTTATCCACACGCACCTTATCTCGCTTGGAGAGCTGCCAGATAACTAGTTTCCAAATGCAGGGCAAGGCAAAACGTGGCACAGAGTCTCTTATAGTCACAAACAGGACTTTCCACTCTTGAAACAACCAATGAATGAATTGTCTCCTGCAAAGTCCACTCCCCGTTCGCTCCTCTTTTGTTTCCTCTGGGAGGGGCCAATCGCCTCCAAGGTGTGGCTTTACTCCCAAGTCGACTCAGCTTTCTGAGTTGTTCTTGTCTTCCGGCTGCTCTGTGCAGGCGCACAATGGGAACAGGCTCCAGCTGTTCTTCTGCCTCACTGCTGTCTAACTCCCTCTCTGCCTCCGACACAGAGCCCTCGTCTGAGCTTTCCTCAGCCCCCAGGACTGGCCCACGTTCCTCCCCAACCTTCTCACTGTCTTTGCTGGTCGCCGGCAGGCCACAACACTCTGGAGCAGGGGTGGTTTCTGGCAATCACTACTGCTGGTGGGCTCAAGGGTGCTTTGCGTGCGTGCCCTTGATTCGTACATGCACAGTGCAATAAAAACAAGATGGTGCCGTTGCAGGCACCGCCAGGAAAACCAGTTCGGGGGTGTGGCAGGCCTAGTTTGCCGCCGGTTCCGGCAACCCAGGCCGCCAAATCACTACCGATTCGGCCGAACCGATTCAAACTGGTAGGAACTCATCTGGAGCTTCTGAATGTCATCCCCCCCCCCCACCACCACCACAAGATCCCCCTCCCCATGTAGGAAAGCAGAAAGACGCCAGCAAGCTCACATGTATTATCCAGATATATTTATAAGTTTATCTTCTGAGATTAGCACAGGATATTTAGAAAGGTTATAAAGGAACATTGACATCGGTCGTAATTCGTTTTTTTTTTCCTCCCCACGCCCCCCCAAAAGTTTATATACATACAAGAACAAAGCACAACAATTCGAGACCACCAACCTCACTTTGTCCCCCCACAGCCAACCCAGAAGATTGCGCGTGTGTATATGTTTCGTGTGATGCATGTTTTCCTTTTTATTATTATTTTTAAATTTTAGCTCAGTACAAATATGGCTTTTGGGTAGATATTCGGAGAGTCTTGACTCCAATCAGGAAGCATTATTTTGGACCAATTCCAGTAGGGGGCGCCAGCTGCCAGAAGAGACAAGGATTGCATTTTTTTTTTACCGCTAGCCAGCAAAATATATATATAAATATATACAAATATTTATATATATATATATAAAAAAAATCTGTGCTGTTGCTAATTCACATGCATAGGATTATATTAAGATTATGCATAGAGGCAGGAGGTGAAAAGTGGCTGAGATAGCGCTACTGAGGTTTAGCCTCCGATTACAGGTGCAAAATGCTGGTATGTAGGGATATTGTAATCCGAAATATTTGTTCTGACTTAGGCTTCCCCAAAAAGCCCGAGGCAGAGTCCTGGTCCCGACAAAACCGCTTTTATTAAACGAATGTGAATTCCTCTCATTCACATTCAACAAAGGCCTGGCAAACAGTCTTTCAAAGGAGTATTTATGACCACAGACCTTATCTAGCTTGGAAAGCTGCCATGTCAGTATTTTCCCAAATGAGGGGCTGTGCAAGGAAAGACTCTGGGCACAGAGTCTCTGAGATTCACGGACAGATCTTCACACTCCTGAAAACGACCGACCAACCGAATTGTTTCCTGCAAAAGCCCCCTCCCCTTTCGCTCCTCTTTTATGCCCTATGGGAGGGGCCATTCACCGTCCACCTGTGACTTTACTCCCAAGTCGACCCTGATTTCGGAGTTGTTCTTTTCTTCTGGCAGCTCTGCGCATGCGCACTCTGGCAACAGGCTCCAGCTGTTCCTCTGCCTCGCTGCTGTCTAACTCTGAAGGCAGCTGAGAACTGCCAGACGGCCTTGGCCCCCTCTCTGCCTCCGACGCAGAGCCCTCATCCGAGCCTTCCCCAGACTCCAGGATTGGCCCAGGTTCCTCCCCAACCCTCCTCACTGTCTGACTCTGATGCCACAACAATATTTCAATATTGCCTACAGCAGAGTTTGGCGTCTTTGTTTCTTCCCATCTCACCTCCACCTCCATTTCCCTTTGATTCTCAAGGAGGTGGTTGGCCTTGGAGAAATCGTGGAGGACTTGTGCCTCATCCTGGCGAGTAGTGGTGGACAAAACGGGACTTCTGCATGAAAGAGAAGCTACCTCTCTGGGAGAGCGGAACAACTTTCCCCTGCCTAGGGGCAGGGGAAAGTTACCGCCACCCATGGTGAAGTGTGGAGCTCTGCTTTTTAGAAGGGCTCATGGATGACTTTGGAGGCCCTCCCTCCTTGAGTGGCCAATGGATGAATGGCCGTTTCCAAAGGTGGGTTGGATTGAGCCCAAAGACTAAAAGTGGAAACACCCGGTTGGTATCTTCTGTCCTTGACCCAAAGGTGCTTTTTCGAAAGATGACCACAAATTCCAGGATAACCATAGCCTGGATCAGTGGTCTCCAACCTTTTGGGCACCTTGTTCCATGGTCCGGAGAGGGCCTGGATTTGCGTGGTGTCTACATCCCATGGATGGGGCTTCCCTTGTTTGCACCGCCCGGTTTCTGGCATGCTGCGGCCCACTGCCAATCCATGGACTGGCGGGAGGTTGGGGATCCCCGACCTGGATGACCGAGAATCTCCATTAAACCCCTGATCTCCTTGAAGGAAAGGAGAGATCAGAGGCTGCGAACTTCCCAAAGGAAGTTAGACGCAATCCACGTTAAGCTGTTCCCTTGGAGAATGAGCCCATCGTGTTTGCCTGCCCAACAAGGATAGGGTTTATATTTTGGGGTGGCAAAATAACTTCCTTCATCCCATCAGTGCCTATTGTCCTTGGATACAAGGGGAAAGGCGAAGCTGCCAAATCGGGAAGCTGTCAAACTCTGAAAAGGAAGCCAGATCAGATGCAATCCATCTAAGATTAGTGGGAGTACGATGGAGCAGGGGGAAAAAAATGACTATAAAATATATGGCACCAAGACACATGTTTGGAGCAGGATGGAGCAGGGAAAGAAAAGACTATAAAATATATGGCACCAAGACACATGTTTTTCTCACCCCGATTGAAGTTTTGGGCTCCCCCCTGAATGAAATAGGGATGGGGGGCAGGGGCCACCAGGAAAAGGAATGTGGGGCCCTCCTTGCATTGTTCTTTTAAAATTAGAATGCACGGGAAGAAAAATCGAATCTGCGTTCTCCGTTCTTACAAATGCATAGGCGGCTTTTAAAAATCTCTCCAAATTCCAACTTGGCAAGATGCCGAAGGAAGGAGCATTAGTGAAAAACTAAATCACCCTTCCTGGAATTAGAGTTAACTTTTGTATAGGGGTGCAAGTGTGTGTGTGTGTGTTTGTGTGTGTGTGTGTGTGTGTGTGTGTGTGTAAGTTTCCAAAAAAACAGCTGGCTTTTTAAATAATGATCTTGGAAGCTCGCTGACCATTTTATGTATTTGGGTTGACTTCCCAGAATCCTTAGCATTGGTTATCATCGTCGTCATTATCAATAAAATCACGACGTCCACTATAAAACCAGTGGGCTAAACTAACCCTGGCTACTTTTAAGATGTGTGGACTTCAACTCCCAGAATTCTCCAGCCAACCGTGGGAATTCTGGGGATCCAGAATCCACCACATCTGAAATGACCACTAGATGGCAGCAAGGAGAGTCGTATCTCTTTGCTGTCCTCTAGTGGCCACCCGAAGCTTTGCCACTCCAATATGGAGACTGGGAGAATTCTGGGAGTTGAAGTCCACATGTCTTAAAGGGGCCAGGTTTACAGACTCCTGGTCTAAACTCTTGACCTGCTGTTGCTAAATTCCTCTCCGCCTTTTTCATAAGCAGTGCCGTATCCATAAAACAAAACAAGGAAACCACAAGCAAAAGGAAAGTAAATCCACCAGGATATTGGGGGAAGAGATATCAATTAATAAATATAAACTGGATTTGGGGCCCTTTTGCCAATGTGGAATTTCTGCTTCTTTGCTCATGGTTTGAACGGGAAGATTTTTGTCGAGAAACGGAGGCTGAAAGTCAGTTGTCTCCGGAGAGCCAATTAAAAAAAAAAAAAAAACAGGAATGTAGGCCTTTGTTTTAACCAAGCTAAACAGTTTCTTTCTTCCTACGACTGTTGGCTCCATGCTCTTTTGCAGAGGAGTCTGTTAGCTGCAAAAGTGCAATTTTCCCATCGTTGGAGGGTTCCTAGATCCAGGAAACCCACTTTTTAAAGTCGCTTTCAAATCCTAGTTTGGGTGCAGAGAACGGCGTGTGAGGTGGGCATGCAAAAATGAAACCATAATCCCTTGCAGAGTGGAGTTGGGGCAACTGAATGGAGCTGGCCAGATGCCTTTCCTGTCACCAATGCGGAGTTTTGTTCGTCAGATATCATCGTGCCCAGAAAGAGAAATATCTGCTTCTACCTAGGATCGAACTCACAAGCCTCCTGATGGTGAGGTGAGAACTCCACACCTCTAGGTTCCCACACCACTCCTTCAGGGAAAAATGCAGGGATAGGTAAGGGGCAAAAAATGTCCCCCCCCCCACACCGCCTACTCAGAGACACACCAACGGATCTGAAAGAACTTAATTCTCGCACCCCAAATCCCAGCCTAGATTCCTCTCTTTGCACGCATCGCCCTCCTAAGTCTGTTTCGCTGGACGCTAACCAAGTTTGCCTTCTTAAAGGTGGCTTGCGTGGAAGTGCAGCTTATTCAAATATCACTCGCCTTTTTTAAAAGGAGGAAGGAAGGGGGGGGAAACCCACATTTCTGACAGCACTTACTAGCTGGAGGAGCTGCTGATTGGGTGGGAAGGAACGGGGGCAGCCTGCTGGCATTTAGCAAGAGAGTCCTTGGAAGAACACCCCCCCACCCCCCCAAAAAAGGGGGTGTTCCTGTTTAAAGTGCAACTAACTGAAAGGGCTGGGGGGAAAAAAACAGCCTTGCAGATAGTGTGAACATTTGCAAAGAGTGGTGGCTCATCAGGGCCATATCTCCCTCTTGGTGGTAAAGGTTCCCCTTGCACATCTGTGCTAGTCGTTCCCGACTCTAGGGGGTGATGCTCATCTCCGTTTCAAAGCCGAAGAGCCAGCGCTGTCCGAAGACGTTTCCGTGGCCCTGTGGCCGGCATGACTCAACGCCGAAGGCACACGGAAGGCTGTTCCCTTCCCACCAAAGGTGGCTCCTATTTTTCTACTTGCATTTTTTACCTGCTTTCGAACTGCTAGGTTGGCAGAAGCTGGGACAAGTCACGGGAGCTCACGCCGTTACGTGGCGCTCGGGATTCGAACCGCCGAACTGCCGACCTTTCTGACCGACAAGCTCAGTGTCTTAGCCTACTGAGCCACAGCGTCCCCTCTTGGTACAGCTAAACAGGGGAGGTCAGGTAATATTGGAAGCAGGGAGGGGGGGGACAACATGATTAGAGGTCCTGGGGGGGTGTCAACTTTTGACCCTCCCAATAAAATGCAGGACCCTACAGGTGTTCTGGCCCAGGCAACCTTTAGAATTAGAAAACTGAAGAGCAACAAAGAGGATTAGGGGGCTGGAGACTAAAACATATGAAAGACATACGAGGAACTGGGCAGGGTTAGTTCAAAGAGAAGAAGGACTAGGGGTGATATGACACTCCAGTATTTGAGGGGCTGCCACAAAGAAGTGGAGGTCAACCTATTTTCCAAAGGACAAGACGCAATGGATGGAAACTAACCACGGAGAGAGGCAACCCGGAATTAAGGAGAAACTCCCTAACAGGGAGTACAATTTACCAGTGGGACTGCTTGCCACTGGACGTTGTGAGCGCTCCATCCCTGGAGGTTTTTTTTTTTAAAGAAGAGACTGGATAGTAATTTGTCTGAAATGGTATAGGATCTCCTGCTTGAGCAAGGGGCTGGACTAGAAGACCTCCGAGGTCCCTTCCAGCTTTACTCGGATATATATATATATATATATATATATATATATATATATATATATATATATATATATATATATATATATATATATATATATATATATATATATATATATATATATATATATATATATATATATATATATATATATATATATATATATATATATGGTGTTTTTTTTAATTTGTGCTGATAAATAAATAAAGGGAGACTAGTATAGATCTATTTCAAGCTATTTAGCTCTCATCAGCTAGCCATACCCTTACTGGGATTTGAACCTGGGCCAGTAAGGGTATGGCTAGCTGATGAGAGCTAAATAGCTTGAAATAGATCTATACTAGTCTCCCTTTATTTATTTATCAGCACAAATTTAAAAAAAAACATATATAACAAAGGCAACAGTAAAAATATTGGGTATCTGTCGTGATGGACTCTTGTGACGAGCCGATTGACAGATGATGGAAGCAGTTAGCTTCCTCCCATAATTGGGCCTTACCAGGGGTTGTAAAAATCTAACACACACACACACACACACACACATATATATGTATGTATGTATGTGTGTGTGTGTATATATACACACACACACACACACACACACACACACACACACACACACACACACACACACACACACACACACACACACACACACACACACACACACATATATATATATATATATATATATATATATATATATATATATATAATTTGAGTTGGGTTTGTTTCCAATCTTTTCGTGATGCACTATTTCAATAAAACATATGTAAGAAAGGGCTTTTTCTGGCTGACTGAAAATGCAATTTATTTGCGTTTCCCCGGTATTTCTCCGAAACTGGATTTCGGAGTTCTCGGCCACTAAAATCACCAGGCCGCAATGTTATGGGGATATTAGATCTGCCGATCTGGTTATTTTTTAAAGTTATAGGATGGCATGCTTGGAAGATGCTGCAGAGCTCGTTCGCTGCTCGCTCAACAAACCCAAACGGTCAATAAATCTTTGCAGGTTTGCAATTTAACAGCTTGTCTCCTGGGAATAATTCCGTCCCTGCCGTTGCAACGGTACGTCAAAAATGGAAATGCTTCGGGCGCCTCTCTCCCTTCCCTGTCAATTGATTCATTGAATTGGTTGTGGCTTTCTTCCCGGATTGTTTCCTCGCAGGACTGTTGTGAGGGTGGAAGAAAGCAGGAGATATCCACCAAGGGAAGGAAAGGGAGGAACAGGCAAAGAATGAGTAATTAAAAAAAAAAAGATGGTGACCTTGAGGACTAGAAACATGGCTGGGCCCTGTCAGGGATTGAGAGAGCCTCTTTTGCTACAGAGAGGGTTGAGAATGCTTTGTCAGAAGTTGGAGGAAGGCGGGATCAAAACGAGCAAGGGGCAGGGCCAGAATCCAAAGTGGGTGAGGCCAGAATCCAGTGGGCCGGCACAGGACAAAACCAGGCGGGGCATAAACTGGATGGGGGGGGAGAGGGAGTCTTCTTTTCTATCCCTTTATTCTTATTCTCTTTTTCCCCTTCTGGTTTTTATCCAGCTTTTCTTTAAATCTGGGTTGCTCTTACCAGGGGTCTCAGCTGATTTCTTGCTGTTTTTATTTTTAAACTGTGCCAGGAAGTTAGTACGCACTTTCTGTACATTCTGTGGTTTTTCCTGCCCTGAAAATCACCTTCTGAGTGGCCTGAAAATATGGCCTGAAAATAGTAAGAGCAATAATAATAATCATAACGACAATAATTATAGCAACAATAACACCATCAATAAAACAACAACCTTCAATGGCCACCCTGAATTATTATTATTTTCATTTATCCATTATCCGGCAGCGTTGTGGATTATAAAAAGCCATTTATTTCTTTTAGAGAGAAGAGGAAAGGAATTCACAAAGGCCTCTCTGCTCCATAAATCAAATATTTACATGTCTAGGGGAAAATAAAAAAAACCCTTATGGTTCTAGTCCATAGGAGGGCATCCTTTGCATAACAGAAACAATTGGCGCGGTTTCTTTTTGCAGACCCATTGGAAAGCTTTGTAAGACAGAAAAGAAAGAAAGAAAGAAAGAAAGAAAGAAAGAAAGAAAGAAAGAAAGAAAGAAAGAAAAAGAAAAAATGGAGGAAGAAAGCAAAGAAAGAGAAAGGAAGGAAAGAAAGAAAGAGGAGAAAAGAAGGAAGGAAAGAAAGAAAAAGAAGAAAGGAAGGGATGAAAGGAAGGAAGGAAGGAAAGAAAGAAAAAGAAGAAAACAAGGTAGGTAGGAAGGAAGGAAGGAAGGAAGGTAGGAAGGAAGGAAGGAAGGAAGGAAAGAAAGAAAAAAGAAAGAAAGAAAGAAAGAAAGAAAGAAAGAAAGAAAGAAAGCAGGCCTTTAGGAGTTGAAATATTATTTTTCCTTTTAGTAAAAGCAACTGCCTATTATTCTTAAAACACCCTTAACTGCCCAGGCCATGCAAGCATTAAAATCCATGCACTTCAGTTTTTAAATGCAACACAGACAGGAGAACTCAGGCTGAACGGGTCTTTTCAGCATGGGAGATTGGGGCAGGCTTAGCTGAGCCACCCAGGGAAAAAACAACAACAGGGAAATAAAAACAGGCCACGGGTTTAAAAACCCACCAAAGCTGCTAATCTGTTGGAAGAGAGCGATGCATTCCAGGCACAGCCTTGTCATCCGTCCGGGGAGTCGGATTGGAAAATGAACAAGCACGGATTGTCGGCGAGGGAAGCATCCACAAAGCGAGTCATTGTTGCGTGCGGGAAGAGACATCCTTGCCCCGCTGAGCCACAATACTGCCTCTAATTAGGATGGCAAGGGCGCCCCCTTAGCCATGCACACAAAAAACACACACACACACACAAAACTAATCTTGGGTTTCTCTTCCCAGCAGACAAATATCTCGAAAGTCCTTGTTGGCTTTTCTCGTATCGATTCGAGACCTGGCGGGTGGGTTTTGCACCAAATGGATCCCAAATCCCTTTTCCTGGGACAGGCTAAAACTTCAGAACAGCATTTCTCCACCTTGGCAAGTTTAAGATGGTGGACTTCAATTCCCAGAATTCCCCAGCCAGCCATAGCTGGGGAATTCTGGGAGTTGAAGTCCAGAAGACTTAAAGTTGCCAAGCTGGCTGGGGAATTCTGGGAGTTGAAGTCCAGAAGACTTAAAGTTGCCAAGCTGGCTGGGGAATTCTGGGAGTTGAAGTCCAGAAGACTTAAAGTTGCCAAGCTGGCTGGGGAATTCTGGGAAGTGAAGTCCAGAAGACTTAAAGTTGCCAAGCTGGCTGGGGAATTCTGGGAGTTGAAGTCCAGAAGACTTAAAGTTGCCAAGCTGGCTGGGGAATTCTGGGAGTTGAAGTCCAGAAGACTTAAAGTTGTCAAGCTGGCTGGGGAATTCTGGGAGTTGAAATCCAGAAGACTTAAAGTTGCCAAGCTGGCTGGGGAATTCTGGGAAGTGAAGTCCAGAAGACTTAAAGTTGCCAAGCTGGCTGGGGAATTCTGGGAGTTGAAATCCAGAAGACTTAAAGTTGTCAAGGTTGGACACCATGCTAGCTGGGGAATTCTGGGAGTTGAAGTCCACCCATCTTAAACTTTCCAGGTGGAAATACACTGTTTTAGACCCACAACGTGTTCCCACCGATCTAGACAGCCATGGGTAGGGATAACACCACCCTACGTATTGCCAAGGCTTTCAAAAAAGATAAATCAGGTTTAATCTCCTTGGTTGAATCCATCCCCGTTGGGAAAAAAAAAATCAGAATACTCAGAAAGCCGATTGATCTGAATCATTGCTTTGAAATTCCAAACCGGGGAGCTGGATTGGAAAATTCTAACCGGATTCCGACAAATCCTATTTTCGATTTCCCCAATCATCTGAACATCACCGTTCCGTGCAACGCACTGAATCCACTGGTGGGATTTTTCTGCAGGGATTTTATCCAATCTCATGGATGCAACATGGAATGGTCCCAAAGATGCTTTTTCAAGAGGCAGCTGGACTGTCTGGTTTTTCTCTGAAGACGTTTCGCTTCTCATCCGAGAAGCTTCTTCAGCTCTGACTGGATGGTGGGGAATGGAAGAGTTTATATTCCTTGCTGGTCATTTGCATCCTTTTTGGTGAGTCGTTGAGGCCACTTGGGAGGTTTGGGTCACCTGAGTGGTGCAAATGGGTTTTAAGTGTTCTTGGAACTATTGAGACGACTGTGTTAGAGACTGGAGATAGATGGTGTAGATACATGATGTTGCACTACTCAGGTGACTCTTGAGGACACAGATAAACCTCCAAGTTGCCTCAACGACCCTCTAAAAGTATGCAAATGACGGGCTCTCTGCAAGGAATATAAATCCTTCCCTTCCCCACCATCCAGTCAGAGCAGAAGAAGCTTCTTGGAGGAGAAGTGAAAGGTCTTTAAAGAAGACACAAATAAACCTCCAAGTGGCCTCAATGACCCTCTAAAAGGATGCAAATGACCAGCTGTCTGCAAGGAGGATCAATCCTTCCCTTCCCCATCATCCAGAGCAGAAGAAGCTTCTTGGAGGAGAAGCGAAAGGTATTTAAAGAAGACACAAATAAACCTCCAAGTGGCCTCAACGACCCTCTAATAGAATGCAAATGACCAGCTGTCTGCAAGGAGGATCAATCCTTCCCTTCTCCACCATCCAGTCAGAACTGAAGAAGCTTCTTGGAGGAGAAGCGAAAGGTCTTTAAAGAAGACACAAATAAACCCCCAAGTGGCCTCAATGACCCTCTAAAAAGGATGCAAATGACCAGCTGTCTGCAAGGAGGATCAATCCTTCCCTTCCCCACCATCCAGTCAGAACTGAAGAAGCTTCTTGGAGGAGAAGCGAAAGGTCTTTAAAGAAGACACAAATAAACCCCTAAGTGGCCTCAATGACCCTCTAAAAAGGATGCAAATGACCGGCTCTCTGCAAGGAATATAAATCCATCCATCCTTCACCGTCCAGTCACAGCTGAAGAAGCTTCTTGGATGAAAAAAGAAATGTCTTCAAAGGAAAAAAAGTCCAGTTGTGCCTTGAAAAAAGCACCTTTTTCAACCATGACCTTGGATGACAGAGAATCTCCATAAACACGGAGTTGCGTAACTCCAGTAGATAACTCTTAATGGGATCCTCCACGGGTCACTTGCAAACCCTGTGAGTTGGTGGTCTTTCCTTGGACGTGTGGTCGGGGATCCATCATCTACCCAGAGATGGTTCTTTTTGATCGGCCTCAGATCGCACTGAAATTTTCAAACTAACGACCGTATGAAGCACATCCACCTTATTCCAAGAAAGTTCTAGCTATCTAAAGTATCAGCTGTTTAGAAAGGTGGGCTCTTAAGATCTCAACGATAGAGGTTGCCAGAAGACCATGCATGGAGACAGGTGGAATGTCCTTGAAGAGTTGGGTGGCTTGGATACCCACCCAACTGCAGAGCCTGATCGGGTGGAGAAACAGCCCCCACCCCTTCCCAATGCTACATCCTGCCAAAAACTAGTTAAACCAACGCAAAAAATGTGAGGATTTTGTTCTTGTGCCTGAAAACTGAAACGTCGTAGAAACAAAATAGAACGAAAAAGCTCGTCAACTTGCCAATGCTAAGGCAACAGATTTTCTCCACCCCGGATTGGATGTTAAAACGCGACCCTCTGGTTTCATGCAGGTTAGTTCAAGTCCATGTCGCTTTATTTCATGCAAAGGCCCACCACGTTTCTAGCCCTCACCGAGGCGAAAACTTTGAAAAAGCACGGGAGAGTAGTCACGGGGATAATAGTTACGATAAAGCGTCCGGGGTAGATGCTTGACTTTTTAAAGTGGGTGGTTACAATTTTGTCGTTGCGTTCAGCTGGCAAGCGGATGACTTCCTGGCCTGATTTTTTTAAACACCCCCCCCCTTAAAATCACGCCGATTTCCTGATCGTTAAAGTTTCTCCTTCTTGGGATCCCATCGTGAGACCCCCCAAGACCGCGGGATTTGCAGCGAAGATGAGTAAAATGTGTGTTGGCCAAACACCACCATTTCCCATCCAGGTGAAAGAAAATGGGGGCCGTTTGCTTGTAATTGTGTTCTGGGGGGGGGCTGGGATCCAAACCTCACCCCCATCTTATAGTCAGCAGTGAACATTTTATAGAGGAGGCAGCTGCTTTCAAGGACCCTGTTGATCCAACTCTCCCCATCACGGGACGTGTTTGGAGGTTGGCGTTTGCCATTTCGGGGAGCTCGCCCCCCAAAGTCCATTCTCATCTCTATGGCAAGGAAGACACAGAAGGGTTGTGACACCCTGGTACACTCACACAGTGTGGCTCACAAAATGGAGGAAGATACTGGCGACCCCTTTTTAAAACACCCGTGTCCTCCATCGCCTCCCCCTCCCACTTCCTGTGGTCGGGAAGCTTCAACGACACCCAACCACACTGTCACAACATATATGTATTATTATTTTTTTTGCCATGGGTTTGGATAGGGGCTTCAATTGGGTAGCTGGCGCCCCTCGGTAACACAGACCACGAAACGACATCCTTCTCTCGGACAAAGAGAGAAACGAAACGAGACTGGAGGATAAAATCAGTTCGCGAGGACTTCCCTTTCCGGTACGGACCATTCCCCATTCTTCCCCTGGGGCCTGGGACCGACACCAAGAAAGGGGGGGTTCCAGCACAGACACCCCCCTCCCTGCTCTCCAAATTCTTCCAAATCACGAGAACCCAAGTAAGAGATATCAGTTCTTCGAAATCGAGAGGATTCGAGCCATCGGTTGGTCCAACTTGGGCCAAACTCTGGATCCAAATAATTGATGCTCCAAATCAAGAAAGACAATGCGTAATTGGTCCTCGTTTGTCCAAACCGAGGATCTGATTTACGATGGCTCTGAATCAAGAAAACTCGCAAAACGAGTCCCAGTTTTGTCTGAATGAAAAAGGCCCAACCTTTGTCCAAATCTGGGATCCAAATAATCGACGCTCCAGATCAAGAAAAGGCTGGAGTAAACTGGTCCTCGTTTTCTCCAAATCTAAGGAGGAGGTGAGTTATTTTGATCCTTTTTTTCTCTCCCCCCGAATCAAGGAAATTCAGGTGATGAGGGCCAATTTGCCTGAATGAAAAGGAGTCAAATCAGTGGGAACAATTCGTCACGATCATTGGTCCCGAATCATTGGCTCCAGTTGTTCAGAATGAAGAGGATTTAAAATAATAATAGGACCAATTTGTTCGAACCAAGTATCCAAATTATGAAGATTGTTGTTTTTTTTCTGAATCTAGATCCAGATTTGTTTTCTCAAGGTAAATATATCTTATTTGGTTCTTCGGTTCAACTATCTCAAACCTTTTGGTTTTTCATCCCATCCAAGATCCAATTTGTGGGAGAAATTGAAAGATTTCTCTCTGGGAGGAAGGAACCCACATCCCACCTATGGGGGGGTGGGGGGGTTTACTCCCGAGTAGCATATGCGAAACCCCCCTCCCCCATTTATTTATTTGTGTGTTTGTTTGCACGAGCTGATTTTATCCTGGAGGCCGTAGCCCACAACGAGGACCTTCCTAAAGAACGCAGAGACAGACCCATCCAATCCCTCAAACGTCCCCCAACCCTACCACCAAGACATGCCTACAACAGAAGGGGACAAGAACAGAGGTCTTCCAAAAAGGGGGGGGGAGGGAAAGGAGGGGGGGAGGGAAGAGGCACCCACCCCCAAAATCAACAGCCCTGAAAACAAGCCGAAAGGAAGGCAAGAAGGAAAGAAATGGGAGGAAGGAAGGAAGGAAGGAAGGAGAAAGGGAAGGAAAGAAATGGGAAGAAGGAAGGGAGGGAGGAGAAAGGGAAGGAAGGAAATGGGAAGAAGGAAGGAGAAAGGGAAGGAAGGAAAAAGGGAAGGAAGGAAATGGGAAGAAGGGAGGAAGGAAGGGGAAAAGGAAGGAAGGAAGGAAAAGGGGAAGGAAGGAAAAGGAGAAGGAAGAAAATGGGAAGGAAGGGAGAGAAAGGGAAGGAAGGAAAAAGGGAAGGAAGGAAATGGGAAGAAGGAAGGGAGGGAGGAAGGGGAAAAGGAAGGAAGGAAAAGGGGAAGGAAGGAAATGGGAAGAAGGGAGGAAGGAAGGGGAAAAGGAAGGAAGGAAAAAGGGAATGAAGGAAATGGGAGGAAGGAAGGAAGGAGAAAGGGAAGGGAGATAGCATCATCACTCACTCTTCAGTTCTGTGCATTTAGTGTGAGCCTGGCAGCCGCAGGTATGTAGATACAAGCAAGCAGGAAAAGCTGAGGGGGGGTCTTTTGTTGGTTTCCAAGGATTCCCAATGTTCAGAAGGGGGGGGGGAGAGTTCCTCCCCCCTCCCATGTGGTTGCAATGTTTTATACAAGTTCAAGAAGCATCATGAGCCAGTGGATGTTTTTATGCCCCCTTCTTCCTCTCTCTCTCTCTCTTTCTCTCCTTCTCCGTCTGTGGTTACTCTCGGCCCTGCCTCCTTACTGTCCCTCTGTTCTTCCCATCCAATTTCATCCCCGGGCACGAGAGAAACGCCACAGACATATTGGGTGGGTGGGTTCCGTTGTCATCCGATGGTTGAGGTCGGGGTCCAATTGGCCACTACAACTTCTTCCTTTCCCCCCCCCTCTTCTCCTCCTCCTCCTCCTCCTCCTCTCTCCCCCCTGCTGCCCTGCCACCAATGCCCCACCCTTCCCCTCTTAGATGAAATATTCCTTCTTGTCATCCCCGCCTGGCTGGCCTCCCTCTGCGTTGATAATGGCCGTGTCGGCATCTGGGGCATCGTCTGAGCCTTTGGCCTCGTGGGTCAGGTAGGTGCCTATGTGGGAGGGAGGGAGGGGAGGATGGTGATAGAGAAGAAAGGAAGGAAAATAAGAGGGAGGAAGGGAGGAAGATGATACAGGAGGAAGGAAGGAAGAAGGGAGGGGAAGAAAGGAAGGAAGGACAGTGATAGAGAAGAAAGGCAGGAAAAGAAAAGGGAGGGAGGAAGATAACACAGGAGGAAGGAAGGAGAAAGAGAGGGAGGGAGCGAGCAAGGGAAGGATGGTGATAGAGAAGAAAGGAAGGAAAATAAAAGGGAGGGGGGAAAGAAGGGAGGGAGGAAGAAAGATACAAAAGAAAGGAAGAAAAATAAAAGGAAGGGAGGGAGGAAGATGATACAGGAGGAAGGAAGGAAGGAAGAAGAAAGGGAAGAAGGGAAGGAAGGATGGTGATAGAGAAGAAAGGAAGGAAAATAAAAGGGAGGGGGAAAGAAGGGAGGGAGGAAGAAAGATACAAAAGAAAGGAAGAAAAATAAAAGGAAGGGAGGGAGGAAGATGATACAGGAGGAAGGAAGGAAGGAAGAAGAAAGGGAGGGATGGAAGGAAGGGTGGTGATAGAGAAGAAAGGAAGGAAAATAAAAGGGAGGGAGGAAGATGATAAGGAAGGAAAGAAGGAGAAAGGGATGGAGGGAAGGAAGGGTGATGATAGAGAAGGGAGGAAGAAAAATAAAAGGAAGGGAGGGAGGAAAATGATACAGGAGGGAGGGAAGAAAGGAAGGAAAGGCAGTGAGAGAAGAAAGGAAGGAAAATAAAAGGGAAGGAGGGAAGAAGATGATATGGAAGGAAGAATGGAACGAAGGAAGAGAAAGGAGGGAAGGAAAGAAGGAATAAGTGACAGACAGATATAGAATAGGAATGGAATAGAATAGGATTCAGAATAGAATAAATAGAATAATAGAATGATAGAGAAGGAAGGAAAATATAAGGGAGTGAGGGAGAGAAGAAGGAAGGAAAGAAGGGTAAGTGACAGACAGAGAGAAGAAATGAGGGAGGAAGCATGAAGAGGGAAGGAAGGAGGGAAGGAAGAAGACAAATGAGAGTTATTTGGCTTAATTCCTAAGGAAAAAGGACACAAATTATTGCACCCAAATTTTGATCATGTCGATTCTGCACCCGCCATTAAGTGCAGTGACTTTTTTGATTGCCACTGTAACTTTGAACCGTCGCTAAATGAGCGGCTGTAAGTTGAGGGACTACCTGTGTGCTTCCAATCTGGGCAACAGATCGACCGGGCTCCCGAAGGAACAGCTAAGAACTGGGCCAGTGGAACTCCAAGACACATGAAGACGGAACGAGAGGGACCGAAGGGGCAGGAGAAGGCTGGCCCTTACCTTTGTGCCGAATCAAGTAGTGTCCGAGAATGATGAGCAGGATGAGGAGGAAGAAGATGACAAAGGCTACGACGCCCCCAACGATGGCGTGATAGCTGCTCTTTTGTGGTGTCATGGGACTAGCATCTGTCCGGATAGAAACAGGATGTGAGACTCAGTGGCTAAACCAAAGTGAAAATAGAAAATAGAGATAGAGGTAGAACAGGATCCTGACTAGAAATAGAATAGAATTAGAATACAATAGAATAGAATTCAGAAGAGAATAGAATAGGATTAATATAGAATAGGAATGGAATAGAATAGGATTCAGATGAGAATAGAATAAAATTAATATAGAATAGAATAGAGAACAGAATATGATTCTGAATAGAATAGAAAAGAATAGAATAGGAATAGAATAGAATAGGATTCAGAATAGAATAGAATAGAATTCAGATGAGAATAGAATAGGATTAATATAGAGTAGGAATGAAATAGAATATGATTCAGAATAGAATAGAATAAAATTAATATAGAATAGAATAGAGAACAGAATATGATTCTGAATAGAATAGAAAAGAATAGAATAGGAATAGAACAGAATAGGATTCAAAGTAGAATAGAATAGAATTCAGATTAGAATAGAATAGGATTAATATAGAATAGGAATGGAATAGAATAGGATTCAGAATAGAATAGAATAGGGTTAATATAGAATAGAATAGAGAATAGAATGGGATTCTGAAGAGAATAGAAAATAGAACATAATATGATTCTGAATAGAATAGGATTAATATAGAATAGAATAGGAATAGAATAGGAATAGAATAGAATAAATTAATAGAGAATAGAATAGAGAATAGAATAGGATTCTGAATAGAATAGAAAATAGAACAGAATAGGTTTCTGAATAGAATAGGGAATAGGAATAGAAATAGAATAGAATACGATTTTGATTAGAATAGAATGGTAGAATAGAATAGAATATAGAAAATAGAATGGAATAGAATAGAACCAAAAGAATAAAAACACAGAAGAGAACAGAATAAAAGAACAAAACAGAACTAAATCTGGTCAAGAATTATGACCACTTTCTTGGCCAAGGTGAAATCTAAACCAAATACTTTTGGATTTTCTACATTCATTTCCTGACTGTAGAGAGCCAACATGGCTTTTTGAGGATTTCAATTTAGTTTTTCCCCAAGTTTGTGGGTGCAATAAAAGTTGCTAACCAGGACAAATATGGATGTCCCTCCTTCGTTACATCCACCAGGACCCCTGGCAAGCTAATCTTCATGACAAAATTAGGACCTTTATTAGATTGCTCTAGATTAATTTTTAATGACTCTGGTATTGTCTGAAGTTAATTTTTAATGGTGTGTATTTGGGTTAATGACCTTTCCGAACTGGCTGATTTTCTGCCTGTTGCAGGAAAGTCGGCTGTAGGCATTGGCCATAAATAAAATAATTAGTCAAGGCTGGCGTTTCCCCCCACAATTTTCATTTCCACCACACCCCTTGGAGGTAGATGAAAAGAGTTGGCATAGGATTGGGAACTTTAGGGTGAAGGATGAAGGGCTACCACAAAGAAGAGGGAGTCAAGCTATTCTCCAAAGCACCTGAGGGTAGAACAAGAAGCAATGGGTGGAAACTAATCAAGGAGAGAAGCAACCTTAGAACTAAGGAGGAATTTCCTGACAGTGAGAAGAATTAATCAGAAAATTAGAACAATAAACCAGTGGAACAACTTGCCTCAAGAAGTTGTCATCCAACACTGGAGGTTTCTGAACAAGAGACTGGATAGTCATTTGTCCAGATGATATAGGGTCTCCTGTTTGAGCAAGGGGTTGGACTAGAAGACCTCCAAGGTCCCTTCCAACTCCTTCCTTCCTTCCTTCCTTCCTTCCTTCCTTCCTTCCTTCCTTCCTTCCTTCCCTTCAGCAGATAACAGATAGTTAATCTTCTCTCTCTCTCTCTCTCCCTCTCTCTCTCTCTCTCTCTCCTTCCATCCTCTCTCCCTCCCAGAAAAGGTTTTTAAAGAAGAGATTGGACAATCATTTGTCTGAAATGGTAGAGGGTCTCCTGCTTGAGCAGAGGGTTGGACTAGAAGACCTCCAAGGTCCCTTCCAACTCTGTCCTTCCTTCCTTCCTTCCTTCCTTCCTTCCTTCCTTCCTTCCTTCCTTCCTTCCTTCCTTCCTTCCTTCCTTCCTTCCTTCCTTCCTTCCTTCCTTCCTGGAAAAAAGGTTTTTAAGAAGAAACTCGACAACCATTTGTCTGAAATAGTATAGGGTCCCCTGCTTGAGCAAGGGGTTGGACTAGAAGACCTCCAAGGTCCCTTGCAAACACTGTTATTCCTTCCTTCTTTCCTTCCTTCCTTCCTTCCTTCCTGGAAAAAAAGGTTTTTAAGAAGAAACTCGACAACCACTTGTCTGAAATGGTATAGGGTCTCCTGCTTGAGCAAGGGGTTGGACTAGAAGACCTCCAAGGTCCCTCCCAACACTGTTATTCCGTTAGTAAGTCAACTTAGCAGACGGGGCTAGAAAAGAGGGCTCACCGCTGACAGAGAGGGTGTATCTTGCACTGGAGTCGCCCACAAGATTGGAAGCATAGCAAATATAAGTCCCACTGTCACTTTTGTTTAAGTTGGGGAAGGAAAGGATGTTATTTTGAGCGTCCAACAAGGGGGTTTCCACACCGTCCTTCTCCCACTTGTAATCCTGGGGGCTGTAAGGGAAGGAAGAAGAGAGACATCAGTCCTCGCTTAACAACCACTTTAGGGGATGTAAATTGGGACTCTCCAAGAAGTGGTGCGGTGGCCTAGAGGTGGAACTCTGGCCTCACCATGAAGGAGGCTGGGAGTTTGATCCTGTGTAGAGGCAGATATTTCTCTCTCTGGGCACGATGAGAATAGAATCTGCCGAACAAAACTCCGCATCGGCAACAAGAAGGGCATCGGGCCATTCAAACACTCTGCTAGCTCCATTCATTGGCTCAGACTCCACCCAGCAAGGGATTATGGGGGGGGGGCATTAAATGAAGATGAAAGCGGGACTTTTTAACGTTGGCAACTTTTTAAGACTTGTGGACTTCAATTCCCAGAATTCCTCGGCCAACTCGGCAGTTGAAGTCCACAAGTCTTGAAGTTGCCAGAGTTGAAGACTCCCTGCTGTAAAGCACCCCCTGGTGGTGAAAAATGGTTCTGCTGCTACAGGGAACTTACGTCGGATTCCCTTCCCCTTTGCAGTGTAGCACTAAACTGTCCCCTTCTTGTGGATGTTCTGGTTTGGGCTCAATCTTTGCCGTTGGTTTGTCTGCGGAGAAAACGAGCAAGGAGAAAATGAGGAAAATCAGTAAGCAGAAGTACTAACATCGTTACTGTTCTGACCGAGGCTTCCCAAAAGCCTGAAGCAAACTCCTTGTTGTCCCGACAATAAATCCCTTTTCTTCAATTGACTGTGAATTCTGCTCCTTCACCTCCAGCAAAGTCTTTCGAGGGAGGATTTACGGTCACAGACCTCATCTGGCTTGGAGAGCTGCCAGGCTGAGATCTGCAGAACTTGGCCAGGAGCCTCGGGGAGTCACAAGCCAATGAAGTGAACTAATTGTCTCTCCTGCAAACTCCACTCCCCTGTCGCTCCTCTTTTATTTCCTCTGGGCGGGGCCATTCACCGTCCACCTGTGGCTTTACTCCCAAGTCAACCCATTCTTTCGCGTCGTCTGGCAACTCTGCACATGCGCACACTGGGAACAGGCTGTTCTTCTGCCTCACTGATGTCTGACTCTGAAGGCAGCTGATAACTGGCAGACGGCCCTGGCCCCCTCTCTGCCTCCGATGCAGAGCCCTCACCAGAGCCTTCCCCAGACTCCAGGACTGGCCCAGGTTCCTCCCCAACCCTCCTCACTGTCTGAATCGGCTGCCAGCTCCACTGGCTGTTGGTGGGCCACAATACCAGCTCTCTCACCTCTTGTTTCCATCAAACCTGCCACCCCCGTCCCCTTTGCTCATGTCTACATGTCAATTGCCTCCTTCCTCTCCACCCCCTCCACTGCCTTGCAGGGTGCCAGAAATTAAAAACGGGGTGTGAGGAACTCTGGGAATTGTAGTCCGCCTATCTGGAAGTGGCCATTGTTGAGAAACAGCTTTGGCAAGCTTAGAAACGGTCATAATTCTGCAAGATTTTTCAAAATAAAGTCCTGTGCTTGGCCCGGGTCACATACAATAGACGGAGAGACGCTGCAAGGCCGATTTCTCAGAGATTTGCAGAGACGAGTGATCAACCGTGCACGAGACGTTGGCGCCGTCGTCCTCTTTGCTGACTGTAATTTTTACTTGGCTGGTGACTGTAAAGGTTTTCCCATTGGCATCTTTGGAGACTTCCAATGGCTGGCCTGTTTGGGAGAGAGAGAGAAAGAGAGGGAAAAATATAGATTGGTGGCTTAGCAAAAGGAGAGAAGAGAGAGGGGTGGGTGACAGGTGCAAGAGGTTATCGAAATGCATCCTTTAAGATTCTGGATCACAACGTGCTTAGGGGAGAGAATAGAATAGAAAACAGAAGAGAAGAGAATAGGAGAATGGAAGAGAATAGAGAACAGGATAGGATAGGATAGGATAGAAAACAGAATAAAAGAGAAGAGAAAATACAAGAGAATAGGAGAATAGAAGAGAATAGAGAATAGAGGAGAGAAGAGGAGAGGAGGAGAGGATAGAACAGGAAACAGAATAGAATAGAATAGAATAGAAAACAGAAGAGAAGAGAAAATAGAAGAGAAGAGAATAGGAGAATGGAAGAGAATAGAGAACAGGATAGGATAGGATAGAATAGAATAGAAAACAGAATAAAAGAGAAGAGAAGAGAAAATACAAGAGAACAGGAGAATAGAGAAGAGGAGAGGAGAGGAGGATAGAATAGGAAACAATATAATTGAATAGAAAACAGAATAGAATAGAAAACAGAAGAGAAGAGAATAGGAGAATGGAAGAGAATAGAGAACAGGATAGGATAGGATAGAATAGAATAGAAAACAGAATAAAAGAGAAGAGAAGAGAAAATACAAGAGAACAGGAGAATAGAGAAGAGGAGAGGAGAGGAGGATAGAATAGGAAACAGAATATAATTGAATAGAAAACAGAATAGAATAGAAAACAGAAGAGAAGAGAATAGGAGAATGGAAGAGAATAGAGAACAGGATAGGATAGAATAGAATAGGATAGAAAACAGAATAAAAGAGAAGAGAAGAGAAAATACAAGAGAATAGGAGAATAGAATAGAGAATAGAGGAGAGAAGAGAAGAGAAGAGGAGAGGAGGATAGGATAGAATAGGAAACAGAATAGAATAGAATAGAAAAGAGAAGAGAAAAGAAAAGAGAATAGGAGAATAGAAGAGCATAGAGGAGAGGAGAGGAGAATAGAATAGACTAGTTGGAAGGGACCTTGGAGGTCTTCTAGTCCAACCCCCTGCCTAGGCATTAATTGCATCAATTAAGTTAAGAGATCTCCTGGCCACAGGTCACTGTATGCTAAGGGTCGCACAACCTGATTTAAGAGGCCTTAAAGGAAGACGGAGCTAAACCAGAAAGGGGAAACTAGCATCTGTGCCTCCCTGTTCAAGCGCAGTCTACCTGCCAATACCGAATGGTAAAGGCATCGCTCCCAATTTGGTGAAGATTTCGCAGGCAGAATGCAAACGAACGAGATGGGCCCAATCTAACATCCTTCTTAGGTTCTTAAATAGTTGTGTGTTGGCAACTTACCTGTCAAGAGTTTTTCACCCTTATTCCATCTGAGCTGAGCAGCTGGCTTACTGCCAGAAGAGACACATGTCAACACGGCCTCGCCTCCTTCCCTAAGAGGACCTGAGTTACCAGAGATTTGGGGTTTCTGCGGGATTCCTGAAAGGAAAGAGGAACAATGAGGACTAGCGACTTAAAAGTTTCCCGGAGAAGACTGTTCTGACCTAGGCTTCCCCAGCCGGACGAAGCCGAGTCCTCGTCCCGATAAACCCCTTTTATTGAATTGACAGTGAATTCCTCTCCAGTAAAGTCTTTCCTCTCCCACCGTCTTTCAAGAGAGTTCCCAATTACCGACCTTGAGCAGGCTTGGAGGGTGGCCAGGCCAGAGATCTTTCAGATACTTGGCAAGAATGCAGGAATGAACTAATGGTCTCCTGCAAACTCCACTCCCCTTGCGCTCCTCTTTTATTCCCCATGGGAGGGGCCATTCACCATCCACCTGTGGCCTTTCTCCCAAGTCGACTCCTGTTCTTTAGATGTTCCCTTTGTCTGGCAGCTCTGCGCATGCGCACACTGGGAACAGGCTCCAGCTGTTCTTCTGCCTCACTGATGCCTGACTCTGAAGGCAGCTGATAACTGTCAGACGGCCCTGGTCCCATCTCTCCCTTCAACACAGAGCCCTCCTCAGAGCCTTCCCCCGACTCCAGGACTGGCCCAGGTTCCTCCCCAACCCTCCTCACTCTCTGAATCTGCTGCCAACTCTGCTGGCCGCTGGCAGGCCACAACAAAGACTTAGTTTGAAGCATTTCTTCCTCACTGGGATGACATCCTCCCTGCCTGGTTATTATTATTATTATTTTTAGCAGGTTTTTTTTTATTATTTTTCCCCTTCTACAACACCTTACAGTCATTACATCAACATTGTTACGTCATCATACCTGTACATGTATATAATATTTCGCTTCCATATTTACACACTTTATACACAGTTCTATATATATTTATATATATTATTTTTTGGCTTGATTAATCTTATTCTTGTTTTGCAGCCATTTGTACCAATTGTTCCAAATTTCATAATATTCCGACTCTTCTTTATCTTTTAATTTCAGTGTTAATTTGTCCATCTCTGCACAATCCAAAGTTTTTTTAATCACTAATTCTTCCGAGGGGGTATTATTTTGTTTCCAGCATTGGGCAAATACTATTCTAGCTGTAGTTAGCAGATGTGTTAATATGTACTTAATTTCCTTTGTATATTTCCCTTTGATTATTCCCAGTAGAAAGATTCTGGGTTTGTATTTTATCTGTTCTCCTGTAATTTCTTGCACCCATTTCCAAATTTTTGTCCAATATTTTTGTGTTTCCGGGCAGGGCCACCATATGTGATGATAAGTCCCTTGTACTTTTTTTACACTCCCTGCCTCGTTGTTAAATATGTCACAATTGTTGCTGCTTCTTCAACAATAATCTTGTTTCTGGGATATACAAAACAGTCATTCCACTCCTGGAATGTTTCATTCTCCCCACTCCCCCCCCATATACATTCTCGTTTTCCCCTGGGAATTTGCAACTCATGGGCCTGTATTCAGAAGTGTACAGGCAGTTCTCGACTTAGAACCATTCATTCAGTGACCGTTTGGAGTTACAACGGCGCTGAAAAAAAGTGAATGATGACCGTTTCCCCACACTTAGGACCGCTGCAGCATTCCCCAGAGTCACATGATCCAAATTCAAACGCTCGGCCACTGGCATGTACTTATGACAGTCACAGCATCCCGGGGATCATGCGATCCTGTGTTGCGACCTTCTGATGAGCCAAGTCAATGGGGAACTCGGATTCACTTAACGACCGTGTGAACAGCTGCATGGTTGGCTTATCCACCGCGCTGAGAAAAGTCGTAAAGTTGAGGCAAAGCTCGCTCAGCCACTGTCTCGCTTAGCAACGGAAAATTGGTTGGTGGTCGTGAGTCGAGGACTACTTGCCCTTCCAAGGCAGATGGAAATTTTGGGCTCGATTGTGGTTGTGAGTCCAAGACAGGATATGACTGGGATATTCCGGATGGAGCTAGTCCCAACATCTTGGGAAGACTGAAATATTATGGGAACAGATCCCCCCCCCCCATTTTGGACATGTTCTTGTCACTGACCCCTTTGCCTCACCCAAGACGGTGACCATCGCTTTCGCAGTCCGTACAGGCCGGGTGAATATCGTGCAGGTATATTCTCCCTCATCAGCCAGAGTGGTATTATCGATGCTTATGCTCAACTCGTTGGCCGTCGAATTCTCCAGCTGGATTCGAAGGTCTCGCAATGCTAGGTCAGGGAAGGAGGGGGAGTGAGAGAAGGGGTAGAGAGAGTCACCTTAGGTCTGTCTGTCTATCTGTCAAAGTATAGTCATGAACCGGAATAGGGCTTAGTAACAAGGTCAGCCAATGGGAGCTGAAACACTTTGGAGCCTGGGCATGGCTTAGCTCTGTAGCTCTGAGTCTGAGCTAGAACTAAAACTAGTCTCGTCTGCTGCTGGAACTGAAAGTGGAAACTGTTCTCTCTCTCATCTGTTTGTGTGTTTGCTTGTATTCTCTACCATGTTGGAAGAATCACTCTTGGAATTGTATATATGTCTCATGTGTTATATGTATATAAAGAGAAGTTAATGAATCTTGCTGTATCAGTTAGCTGTGTGTGCTTTCTGGATTTGATCCCTGCAACAAACTCTGATTCTATCTATCTATCTATCTATCTATCTATCTATCTATCTATCTATCTATCTATCTATCTATCTATCATCTATCCATCCATCCATCCATCCACCCATCCATCCACCCATCCATCTTATATAGCCCACCTCATCAAAAGCAACCTTCCTATCTTTCTCCCTCCCTCCACTCATATCTATCTATCTATCTATCTATCTATCTATCTATCTATCTATCTATCCATCTATCCATCCATCCATCCATCCACCCATCCATCTTATATAGCCCACCTCATCAAAAGCAACCTTCCTATCTTTCTCCCTCCCTCCACTCATATCTATCTATCTATCTATCTATCTATCTATCTATCTATCTATCTATCTATCTATCTATCTATCTATCATCTATCTATCTATCATCTCTTTCATCTATCTATATCATCTATCCATCCATCCATCCATCCATCCATCCATCCATCCATCTATTTTATATAGCCCATCTCATCAAAAGCAATCTTCCTATCTTTATCCCTCCCTCGCTCCCTCCCTCCACTCATATCTATCTATCTATCTATCTATCTATCTATCTATCTATCTATCTATCTATCTATCTATCTATCTATCCATCCATCCATCCATCCATCCATCCATCCATCCATCCATCCATCCATCTATTATCTAGCTATCTGTCATCCATCCATCCATCCATCCATCCATCTACTTACTGTCTGTCTGTCTGTCTGTGTATCATCTATCTATCTATCTATCTATCTATCTATCTATCTATCCATCCATCCATCCATCCATCCATCCATCCATCTATTATCTAGCTATCTGTCATCCATCCATCCATCCATCCATCCATCTACTTTCTGTCTGTCTGTCTGTCTATCATCTATCTATCTATCTATCTATCTATCTATCTATCTATCTATCTATCTATCTATCTATCTATCTATCTATCTATCTATCTATCTATCTATCTATCTATCTATCCTACCTACCTACCTACCTACCTACCTACCTACCTACCTACCTACCTACCTACCCACCCATACAGCGAAGCTAAAACAGTGAATAAATACATAAATCCAGTTATTGTTTGTTATAGACTAAAACAAAAAACAAAACAAAATGAGGACATTTGTTACTGTTTTCAACAGCTTGAAAAAGTTTAGATTTTTTTTCCTATCCTGGAAAAATATACAGGTCAAGATTCTAAACCCCAACTGAAATATCAAATCAGGGAAAACTCTAAAGTGCAAATGTATACAGATTTCCTTTTAACCATTAACAAAGTGTTTCTCAGGCTTAGCAACTTTAAGAGGACTTCAACTCCCAGAGTTCCTCCTGTCGCCATCTTGGAGTGGCAAAGTTTTGGATGACCACTAGAGGACAGCAAAGAGATAGGAATCTCCTTGCTGCCATCTAGTGGTCATTTCAGTGGTGGTGAGTTGGATTCCCAGAATTCCCACGGCTGGCTGGGGAATTCTGGGCGTTGACGTCCACTCATCTTGAAGTTGCTAAGCTGGAGAAACACCGCGCTAGAGAATTTCACACCCGTAATTACAGGAAATCACAAAGAATGCTGTATGTGTGGCAGTAAAAAAAAAACCCAACACGCTGCATGCAATCGCACGCTCCAGTGGGAACGCGAGAACTCTGTGTTTAGGGGGACATTCGGTGGCAAAGGAACCAGGAAGAGATTGCAAATTGTTCAGTGCCACCTGTGTTTGTGTGAATTCCAGACCAAAATACTATAAAAAATCTTTCTGTGTGACACTCGCAAAGGGCTTTTTCTGTTAACGTTCATCTTCACCCCTTCAAATAAAGAAACGAAAGTTGAAATTACGCTGATGACGTAAAATTATTTAATGCCGCTACCCTACAAAGCAACCTTGAATGGTTGCGCATTTGGCAACTCCAAATCTCGACTAACAAATGCTCTGTCCTACAAACTGGCAATGAAAAATTACACCAAATGTAAACTGGGAAGATACAACCTGGTAGATTCACTCTGCCAAGGACCTAGGAATCCTCATATCAAAAGATCGAAGCCCCAGAGCTCCCTGTAACAGCATTGCCCAAAAGGCATTAAGAGTGGTTAACCTAATTTTGCGAAGCTTCTTCTCTGGTAACATTGCATTGCTAACTAGGGCATACAAAACCTTTGCCAGACCAATCCTTGAATACAGCTCGTCTGCCTGGAATCCACACTGTATATTGGATATTAATACGATCGAGCGAGTCCAGAGGTATTTCACGAGAAGAGTCCTCCACTCCTCTGCTCACAACAGAATCCCTTAGGCCACCAGGCTCCAAATTTCGGGCTGGGACAACCTGGAACTACGCCGCCTGCGGTCTGACCTAAGCGTAGTACACAAAATTGTCTGCTACAACGTCCTACCTGTCAACGACTACTTCAGCTTCAACCGCAAATAACACACGGGCAAACAATCGATACAAACTCAAGGTAAACCACTCCAAACTCGATTGCAGAAAATACGACTTCAGCAAAGGAGTGGTCAACGCCTGGAATGCTCTACCTGACTCTGTTGTTACGTCCTCAAACCCCCCACAGCTTCAATCACAAACTGTCTACCGTGGATCTCACCCCATTCCTAAGAGGTCCGTAAAGGGGGCGTGCATAAACTGCACCAGCGTGCCTACCATCCCTGTCCTACTGTCCCCATTTATTTGTACTCATTTCCCTTGTTCGTGTCCATGTTTATACTTATACTTGTTATCTTGTACATGTTTGACAGACTAAACAAAAAAATAAACAAACGAAAGTTGGAATTAGCAAGCCACGGCTTCAGTGAATTGGTACGTGATCCATGGCAAGCAGACAGAAGGAAACAAAAGGGACCAAATTTAAAGAAAAATAAAATCAAGCTCCTTCCCCCAGCTTGCAAATCAAAACAAAGAAAAATCCAGCCATCCAGGACGTTGTAAATACTATTAAAAACATGTGTGACATGACATGAAATCCTTAGAATTTACCCGTATGAAAATCAATAGGCTTTCCCCCCTTAGATTTATAGGGCTGGGGCATTAATCAATAAATCATAGATAACGTTCAGATAAAACATCTCGGCAATTTAACAAATGAAGAGCAGCCAGCGTTTCTCTCAATGCCAAGCCTGGAGCGAAACCATTGGTTTGGGAATTCTTGCATAAAGCAGGCTTCGTTTTGAGGATGGCAAGAAGAAGGAAAAAGTTTCATCTGTTAAACTTTGGGTATACATATTATCACGGCTTCAAGTCTATGTTCTACTTGTGATGCATAATCAGAATGGAAAGGAATGGCATAGAATGGGATGGGATGGGATAGGACAGAAATGGGAAGAACAGCAGAGCAGAGCAAAGAAAATATGGAATGGAATAATGAAATAGAATAGAATAGAATAGAGAAAGAATAGAATAAGGAATAGAATAGAATAAATAGAATAGAATAAATAGAATAGAATAGGATTCTGAGTAGGATGGAATGGAATATAATAGAAACATGGAATGGAATGGAATAGACTAGAATAAGGAATAGTATAGAATAGAGAAAATAAAATAGATAGGATTCTTAATGGAATAGAATAGAATAGAGAAAGAATAGAATAGAATAGCATAGCATAGACTAGAATAAGGAATAGAATAGAATAAATAGAATAAAATAGAATAGGATTCTGAGTAGAATAGAATGGAATGGAATATAATAGAAAAATGGAATGGAATGCAATAGAGTAGAATAAGGAATAGTATAGAATAGAGAAAATAGAATAGAATAGGATTCTTAATGGAATAGAATAGAATAGAGAAAGAATAGAATAGCATAGACTAGACTAGAATAAGGAATAGAATAGAATAAATAGAATAGAATAGGATTCTGTGTAGAATAGAATGGAATGGAATATAATAGAAAAATGGAATGGAATGGAATAGAATAGAATAGAGTAGAGAAAATAGAAATGGAATAGGATAGGATAGAATAGGATAGGATATGAGTTGGAAGGGATCTTGGAGGTCTTCTATACCATCCTCCTGCTGAAGCCATTTCAGATAAATGGTTGTCTGGTCAATTAAATATGCGTGATCCAAAATAACTTGATTTTCCATTTAGACCAACCCTCCCCCTCCCAACTTAAAATCTCCCAAGATTTTAAAAGAAAAAAAGCTGATTCGGGCTCTTTTAAAGCAAATTGTTTTGCTTTTTAACACCAGTTTTCAAGTGTGGCCTTTCGAATGTGTTAGTCATGCCTGCTAGTGAGAAGGAGGAAGATACCGAAAATATATAGATTACATCAACAACAAAAACTGCATTGTGTCCGTTGCATATTAATAGCTTCCAGAAAGAGAAAAGAGAAAACAAATCAGACATCATATTCTCCTTGAGGGAGATATATATATATATACATATATATATATATATACATATATATATATATATATATATATATATATATATATATATATATATATATATATATATATATATATATATATATATATATATATATATATATATATATATATATATATATATATATGTTTTTGCCGGTCGCTCGGAGGTAATTTCGAATCGCCACAGGTGAGCAAGGAAAACAGGCCTTTTAAAGGTTTGTTTGAGGGTGTCCCTTATCTCCTTTAACCAGGCAGGAGAAATCCCCATTGAAGCCAATGTTTTATTTCCCTTTATTGGACAAGGGTTGAGATTCTCCAAAAGGCTGCTGGATTTTACCTTCCTCTCCGTGACGTCAAGAGGGGATGCTGGAAGGCAGATTTTGGATGCCCGAAAAGGCGACAGGTTTCCAGGGCCAAAGAAAATATAAAACCGCGACCAAACAGAAGCTCGGTTTGCAAATCCCGCTTCCAAATGCAGCCGGAGGGATTTGGCCGGTGGCTAATTGCATTTGTTATTGGCGCGCACTGATAGCCGACGGAGTTTCCCCCCCCCCCGTCGTTGGGATTTAAAGGATAAATCACGGTAAATAAATTTGGGGATTGTCACCGGCAGTAGCCACAGCTGTCGGCCTCCCGCCTTTGGGCTGGGAAGTGGGGGGAGGATGATGATGATACCGCCAACGTTACCTCGTTTTTCTCCAAAGTAGAGTGTCTGCTGAGCAGGATTGGACCACTGGAGCGAGGAATCTTCTGGATCCTCCACCTTGCAGGAGAGGACGACTTTCGAACCCGCCACCACCACTTCATCAGAGGTCACCGGCTGGCTTCCTGTAAAAAGAAAAAAAGGACACAGCGATGAGCCACAATTTGGGGGAGTCACCGAAAGCTCGTTTGGTCCCCCTTTGCCAGGGTAATGATTTAAGCACTTGACCAGCTGCTACGATGATGTAATGCTGGGAATGTGCCAGCAAGGTTTTTGGGCTGATATCACTTTAAGAGCCTGTCATAAGAAGAGGCCCTGTTGGGGGCATATCTCTGTGTGTGTGTGTGTGTTTCCGTGCTGTAATTGCTGATTGCTGTTTGTTTGAGGTCTGACTAAAGTACGCTTATGTATATATTCTTTGTAGATTCCGTGCTGTAATTGCCGATTGCTGTTTGTTTGGGGGGTCTGACTAAAGTACGTGTATGTATATATTCTTTGTAGATAAAATCACTATTTAAATACAAACCCCCGTTTACTATATTTGCTGCTGGGTTGAGTCTCTGACATTCTTCACCCAACCCTGAAACTCGATTTTGGCCACCAGGGGGAGTGCCAGCCTCTCCTCCTATTTTAGCTGCTTTGAGGACTAGCCGCTTAGGTCAACTTTGGATGCCAGCTACGCACCCCTTTCTCCTGTTTCCTGAAGCTATTTGACCAGCAACCGGCAAAGGAAAGCCAAGGGACTAAGCCCCGGCAAAAATAGCAAAAACTTCCTTTCATGGTTGACCCCTTAAGATTTCCAAGCCAAATCGTTTCACTGACCGCTCCCCCTACTCCAAAAATGCTGGGGGCGCCTTCCATCTCAGCACATTCTCCACCGCCTAGTTAATCCACAGTTCATGGCCCCCAGTCCCTCCCTCCCTTTGCCCCATCCTCTGAAGGACTCCCAAGCATCTCTTGGCCAAGTTCCTAAGTCCAGAGCTTCTGCTGTTGCCTCCCCCCCCCTTCCCAACCCCCCCAACAAACAACCAGCCCCTTGTCTTGGCCCGGCTGCCCCCGTGTTGCTATTCAGAGGAAGCCACAGACAAACAGCCACACAGGGAAACTTCCCAATACTTCACATGACAAGGCCGGGCAGCCAAGGAATTTCGCCAAGTGGGCGCGAAATCAGATTCGGTCCAAACAGCTAAATGAGGTTTCAGAAGGTCCGGTGGGCAGGGTGGATGGGTGCCAAATCTGGCAGAGGGGACAAGGAGAGCTCCAAAGGTACCCTTCCACAGTGAGGGGTCCCACAATCTCTCCTGCACCACCCCTAAGCGGTGGTCAAAGAGACATTGCTCGTAGCCAGATTTTTAAAAAAAGAAAAGGCATGTTCAGATGCCAACCAGTTTGTGCCACTTTCTGGCTCCTTTCCTTCAATGGATAATTAGAACTGCAGAAAAAACCATGGCTGCCAACCTGCCTTCCATTGAGGACCTGCACACTGCAGGAGTCAAAAAGAGGGCTGGGAAAATATCTACAGACCCCTCGCATCCTGGACATAAATTGTTTAAACTCCTACCCTCAAAACGATGCTATAGAGCACTGCACACCAAAACAACTAGACACAAGGACAGTTTTTCTGCAAACGCCATCACTCTGCTAAACAACCAATTCCCTCAACACTGTCAACATATCTACTAAGACTGTATTACTATTATTCTCCTCTTCCTTCCTTTACCTACACCCTCACACTTATGACTATAACTTTGTTGCTTGTAACTTTAAAAAATTATATTGTTTTATTTGTTTCCTAGTATGATTTGTTTGTTTATTTAGTAACCTATGACTATCACTGCTGGATCTTATGATTCTTGAAGAATGTATTTTATTCTCCTTATGTACACTGAGAGCATCTGCACCAAAGACAAATTGCTTGTGTGTCCAATCACACTTGGCCAATAAAGAATTATATTGTATTCCATTCCATTCCATTCCTTTCTATATTCTACTCTATTCCATTCCATTCCATTCAAAATTCTATTCTATTCCACATTTTCTATTCTATTCCATTCCATTCCATTCCATTCAAAATTCTATTCTATTCCATATTTTCTATTCTATTCCATTCCATTCAAAATTCTATTCTATTCTATTCTATTCTTCCATTCCAAATTCTATTCTATTCCATAGTTTCTATTCTATTCTATTCTATTCCATCCCATTCAAAATTCTATTCTATTCCATAGTTTCTACTCTACTCCACTCCACTCCACTCCATTCAAAATTCTATTCTATTCCATATTTTCTATTCTATTCTATTCTATTCTTCCATTCCATTCAAAATTCTATTCTATTCCATAGTTTCTACTCTACTCTACTCCACTCCACTCCACTCCATTCAAAATTCTATTCTATTCCATATTTTCTATTCTATTCTATTCTATTCTATTCTATTCTATTCTTCCATTCCATTCAAAATTTTATTCTACTCCATAGTTTCTGTTCTATTCTATTCTATTCTTCCATTCCATTCAAAATTCTATTCTATTCCATATTTTCTATTCTATTCTATTCTATTCTTCCATTCCATTCAAAATTTTATTCTACTCCATAGTTTCTGTTCTATTCTATTCTATTCTTCCATTCCATTCAAAATTCTATTCTATTCCATAGTTTCTATTCTACTCTATTCTACTCTATTCCATTCCCTTCCCTTCTCTTCTATTCTTTGCCAATTGCTAAATTGGGGTTGATCCTGCCTTTGGCTCTTCCCGATGCCTTTCCAAAGCTTGCCGATCCATAACATTGATAGGGAAGGCTTCCTTTTCCCAACATTTTATTCTTTTATCGAAGTATAATATGAAATGCAAAAGAAAACAAGGGAGGGAAAATAAGGAAGGGAAAAATGTGTAGGACCGAAGGGAAAAAGAAAGAAAACATATTGACTCCCCACTTCTTTTGAATAAAAAGTCATTGTATAAAACCTCAACTTTTTACTTTTACATAATACAGGGAGTCATCGCCTTGCAACAGTCCGTTTAAGGACCGTCCCAAATTACAACAGCCCTGAAAAAAAGTAGCTTATGCCCGTTTTTCACACTTATGACCATGCCAGCATCCTCGTGCCCACATGATCAAAAGCCAGGCACTCAGCAACTGGTTCATACTTATGACCATTGCTGTGTCCCATAGTAACGTGATCCCATTTTGTGACCTTTCGACAAGCAAAGCTAAATGGGGAAGCCAAGTTCACTTAACCACCGTGTGACTCACTTAATAACTGCAGTGGTTCACTTAACAACCATGGCAAGAAAGGTCATAAAATGGGGCAATACTCGCTGAACAACTGCCTTGCCTAGCCACAGAAATCCTGAGCTCAATTGGGGTCCTAATCCGTAATATATACTAGCCATTTCTATAGCAACAAACCAATCTAATCAGCAAATACCCCGAATCCAAGTTTTATCTTTTTTTCTGCCCCATCTCAAGCACAAAGTCCAGAAAGGGTTTCCAAGCAGAAACAAAATTAATGGTGTCCTTTTGCCTTAGAGCTGCCCATTTATCCAACTCTGGATAATACAGCTTCCAAAGTGATCCTTCCATTGTTATGGCCCGCCAGTGGAGCTGGTGGCAGATTCGGACAGTGAGGAGGGTTGGGGAGGAACCTGGGCCGGTCCTGGAGTCTGGGGAAGGCTCGGATGAGGGCTCTGTGTCAGAGGCAGAGAGGGGGCCAAGGCTGTCTGGCAGTTATCAGCTGCCTTCAGAGTCGGACGTCAGTGAGGCAGAAGAACAGCTGGAGCCTGTTGTACACGCGCAGAGTGGCCAGAGGAAAGGAACAGCTAAAGAACAGGGGTCGACTTGGGAGGAAGGCCACAGGTGGATGGTGAATGGCCCCTCCCAGAGGAAATAAAAGAGGAGCGAAAGGGGAGTGGAGTTTGCAGGAGACCATTAGTTGGCTTCATTGGTTTGTGACTCTCGGAGACTCCTGGCCAAGTTTTGCAGAGATCGGCCTGGCAGCTCTCCAAGCCAGATAAGGTCTGTGACCGTAAATCCTCCCTCGAAAGACTTCGCTGGATGTGAATGAGCAGAATTCACAGCAAATTAATAAAAGGAGTTTTTGTCGGGGACCAGGAGTTGGCTTCATGCTCTTGGGAAGCCTCCGTAGGAACATCCATCCCCGGAGCTGGGAAACTGGTCCACGCCAGATGTGCTGGGCCCGCCTTCCTTTTTTCTCGGTCTCCTCGCCATCCGAAGCGTTAATCCTCATGCTGCGGTGAGCTTAGTTACTTTCCGCTGTCAGAAGTCATCCCCTCTTCGGGCTTTTCAGTTGCCATGGAAAGCGAGACGTGGGGTTTTTTTGCATTGTCTTCCCAGCTCAGAATACGCCGACCAGCATCCTTGTCACTCCTCAGCTGTCAGTCTTCCCGGCTCGAACCAAACCAGGGCAAGGTGGAGTTACGGTGAGGAGGGGGGGGGCGCTTGTCTCCAAATCTGGGTCAAGGAAAACGTAGACGGTGGCAGTGAAGGGAAAAAAGATCCGTTTTCTCTCTCTTTTTTTCCCTCCTTCTCCTTCTCCCCAGACAGCAAAAGAACAAACTGACTTTGGCATCCAGCCTCTGCAACCTGTTTCTGTTGGTTTCGCAGCCAAAAAAAAAAGAAAGGAAGGGGAAAATAGATAAATAAATGCTAAAAATGTGCCCGGGGAAGCGACTTCTGGAAAAAGGAAGGGATATTTTACATTTCCTCTCCAGCTACAGATTTGGGGGGGGGGGGGTGGAGGGAAGGACCCCAGGAAGCGAAAAGGGATTTGATGAACAGCATCTGCCTGCCACTTTGCAAAATTGAGTGAATACTGACGCGAGGCTTCAAAACAATAAGCGAAGGAATCCCGGATGAGATGGATGAATGCTTGCACCAGCCCGAAAAAGGATTCTTTTTTCTTTCTTTTAGACTTTCTCTTGCAAACCTTGGCAATTGGACGTGATTTTTTGGGGGGGAATTGGGGCAAGCTTGGGAAAAAGGTAGGGAGAAATGGCCAATTTCATGTGGATTCTGTGCTGTTTTTCGGTTTCTAAAGCTGCGAGAACAATCCAGCCACGGAATAGAAGTTGCCTTCGGAAGTTGTGGGAGCTTCGTCCCTGGAAGCTTCCAAGAAGAGACTGGACTGCCCTCTTGTCAGAAATGGTGCAGTGGGGGTTGGACTAGATGACCTATAAGGTCCCTTCCAACTCTTGTTTTCCTTTTTGCATTCTGAATTCCAGTGAAGTTCCCTTGTCCAGAAAGGAGGAAGATTTGGGGGGATGAGAGTAGATCTGGATCATTATTTTTTTCTAGCCCCCCAATGTGATCTCCCTTAAGATTGCCCCATGGTCTTCAGGAGGCATCAGAAATAGGTTCAACTCTCATCTGCATAAGCTCCACCCTTCATTTGCATACCCCAGTCCCATGTTCTCTCTCTCTCTCTCTCTTCCAGAGGTAAAAGAGGTTCATGTCCCGAATAGGTTTTGTAACCATAGAAAACGAACTTGTTACAGGTTAGTCCTCGACTTACAACAGTTCATTTAGTCATGATTCAAAATTACAACTGCATTAAAAAGTGACTGATGACCTTGTTTCTTTCTTTCTCTTCCCTCGTTCTCTCCTCTCTCTCCTTCTTTCTTCTCTTCCACCTCTTTCATCCCTTTCTCTCTTCCCCCGCTCTTCTCCTCCCCCTCTCTCTTTCTCTCCCTCTTTCCCTCTCTTCCTTCTCTCTCTCACTCCTTCTCTTTCTCTCTCCCTCTCTTTCTCCTCTTTCTCTCTCCCTCCCTCCCTCCCTTTCTCTTCTTTCTTTCTTTCTTTTTTTTTCTCTCTCTCTCTCTCTGTCTCTTTTCCTTCCCCTTCTCTCTCTGTCTCTCTCTCTCTTTCTCCTCTTTCTCTCTCCCTCCCTCCCTTTCTCTTCTTTCTTCTTTCTTTCTTTCTCTCTCTCTCTCTCTCTCTGTGTGTCTCTTTTCCTTCCCCTTCTCTCTCTCTCTCTCTTTCTCCTCTTTCTCTCTCCCTCCCTCCCTTTCTCTTCTTTCTTCTTTCTTTCTTTCTTTCTTTCTTTCTTTCTTTCTTTCTTTCTTTCTTTCTTTCTCTCTCTCTCTCTCTCTCTGTCTCTTTTCCCTCCCCTTCTCTCTCTCTCTCTCTCTCTTTCTCCTCTTTCTCCCTCCCTCCCTCCCTTTCTCTTCTTTCTTCTTTCTTTCTTTCTCTCTCTCTCTGTCTCTTTTCCTTCCCCTTCTCTCTCTCTCTCTCTCTTTCTCCTCTTTCTCTCTCCCTCCCTCCCTCCCTTTCTCTTCTTTCTTCTTTCTTTCTTTCTTTCTTTCTTTCTTTCTTTCTTTCTTTCTCTCTCTCTCTGTCTCTTTTCCCTCCCCTTCTCTCTCTCTCTCTCTCTCTCTCTTTCTCTCTCTCTCTCTCTGCTGCAGATCCATGTAATTTCGTTTCCACGCTCTCCACGCTTTGCCAAGGCAGGAACCTTCCGTATGTGCTGTCTGGAACCCTCCCTGGCCTCCACGCTCGGCTTGCCTTAGCCGGCCCAGCAGGCCTGCCAATTAAATCCGCGTTCTCTCGGCAGGCCCACACGGGGCTGAGCAGCAAGGTGCCCCATAACAAACATCCTCTTTATTGAATGCGCTCGGTGGCTTGGAGTGCCTTCTTCCTTCCTTGCCAGTCCTGACAGCTTCCAATATTCCTCTTAATAAAAGAATGCCTCTCCCACCCTCCAAGGAGAAGGAAGGAAGGAAGGAAGGAAGGAAGGAAGGAAGGAAGGAAGGAAGGAAGGAAGGAAAGACAGGGAGGGAGAGGGAAAAAGGAAGGAAGGGAAAACATGGAGTGAGGGAGGGAAGAAAGGAAAGACAGGGAGGGAGGGAGGGAGAGGGAAAAAAGGAAGGAAAGACATGGAGTGAGGGAGGGAAGAAAGGAAAGACAGGGAGGGAGGGAGGGAGAGGGAAAAAGGAAGGAAGGGAAAACATGGAGGGAAGGAGGGAGGGAAGAAAGGGAAGACAAGGAGGGAGGGAGGAGGGAAAAAAGGAAGGAAAGACATGGAGGGAGGGAGGGAAGAAAGGAAAGACATGGAGGGAGGGAGGGAGGGAGGGAGGGAGGGAGAGGGGAAAAAGGAAGGAAGGGAAAACATGGAGGGAGGGAGGGAAGAAAGGGAAGACGGTAGGAGGAGGGAAAAAGGAAGGAAGGAAGGAAAGACATGGAGCGAGGGAGGGAGGGAGGGAGGGAGAAGGAAAAAAGAAAGGAAGGGAAAACATGGAGGGAGGGAGGGAAGAAAGGGAAGACAGGGTGGGAGGAGGGAAAAAGAAAGGAAGGAAAAACATGGGGGGAGGGAGGGAGGAGGAAAAAATGAAGAAAAGACATGGAGGGAGGGAGGGAGGGAAGAAAGGGAAGACAGGGAGGGAGAGAGGAGGGAAAAAGGAAGGAAGGAAAAACATGGAGGGAGGGAGAGAGGGAAGAAAGGAAAGACAGGGAGGGAGGAAAGGGAAAAACAGAAGGAAGAAAAGACATGGTGGGAGGGAGGCAGGAAGGAAAGATATTCTATTCTATTTTATTCCATTCCTATTCTATTCTATTATCTATTTTATTACCTATTCCTATTCCTATTCCCATTCCATTCCTTTCCTTAATCTTCTCTTCTATATTCTATTCTATTCTAAAATAAACCCAGCCAGGCTCTCTCGTTTTGAAAAGAAGCCATGTTTATTTTGAAACCACCCTGATCCGAAGGCCGTTTTCGGGAAGACGGTTTAAGCCCCACCCGTAAAAGTTACCGGAGCGACTGTCCAGGGCTGTTCATCACCTTCAACCAAGGCCTTTCCTGCATTATTAAGAGACTTCGACAAGAGTTTCTCAGCGTCACTTTCTCGGCTGGCTGACAAGGGACTTTCTGTCTCTCCATTTCCGATATCGGCTGAGTTATTGACTTCCCAAAGCTTCGGTCAAGAAATAGAGTTCGTTGCTTTGCCACTCAAACCACAAACGTCTGCTTTGAAAGAGAGAGCTGAAGCCACGGAGATTGGATGCCTCTTGAACAAAATGACAGATGTTGGAAGGGACCTTGGAGATCCTCTAGTCCAACCCGCTGCTCAAGCAGGAGACCCTATACCCGTGATGGCGAACCTATGGCATGCGTGCCAGAGGTGACACGCAGAGCCCTCTCTGCTGGCACATGCGCTGTGGCCCCAGGTCAGATGTCTGTGGCGACTCTTTTCTTCACCCAATCCCCAGCAATCTGGGCTTCCAGACAAATGTTTTCAAGTCAAAAGTCCCAATCTTTGCCTTTAAAGAAAGGAGCTGTCCAACAATTCCTCAAGTGGGAATTTGCTCCCTCCTCTCTCCTTCTGTCTGTCTCATTCTCTCTCTTTCATTCTGTATCTCGCTTTCATTCTCTCTCTTGTTTTTTCATTCTCTCTCATTCTCTCTAATTTTTTCTCTCTCTTTCATTCTTTCTTTCATTCTGTATCTCACTCTTATTCCCTTTCATTCTCTCTCTAATTCTTTCATTCTCTCTCTCTTATTCCCTCTCATTTCTCTCTCTTTTCATTCTTTCTTTCATTCTGTATCTCGCTTTCATTCTCTCTCTTGTTTTTTCATTCTCTCTCATTCTCTCTAATTTTTTCTCTCTCATTCTTTCTTTCATTCTGTATCTCACTCTTATTCCCTTTCATTCTCTCTCTAATTCTTTCATTCTCTCTCTCTTATTCCCTCTCATTTCTCCCTCTTTTCATTCTTTCTTTCATTCTGTATCTCGCTTTCATTCTCTCTCTTGTTTTTTCATTCTCTCTCATTCTCTCTAATTTTTTCTCTCTCATTCTTTCTTTCATTCTGTATCTCACTCTTATTCCCTTTCATTCTCTCTCTAATTCTTTCATTTTCTCTCTCTTATTCCCTCTCATTTCTCTCTCATTTCTCTCTCTTTTCATTCTTTCTTTCATTCTGTATCTCGCTTTCATTCTCTCTCTTGTTTTTTCATTCTCTCTCATTCTCTCTAATTTTTCTCTCTCTTTCATTCTTTCTTTCATTCTGTATCTCACTCTTATTCCCTTTCATTCTCTCTCTAATTCTTTCATTCTCTCTCTCTTATTCCCTCTCATTTCTCTCTCATTTCTCTCTCTTTTCATTCTTTCTTTCATTCTGTATCTCGCTTTCATTCTCTCTCTTGTTTTTTCATTCTCTCTCATTCTCTCTAATTTTTTCTCTCTCTTTCATTCTTTCTTTCATTCTGTATCTCACTCTCATTCTCTCTCATTCTCTTTCATTCTGTCTCTAATTCTCTCTCATTTCTCTCTCTCTCTCTTTCATTCTTTCTTTCATTCTGTATCTCACTCTCATTCTCTCTCATTCTCTCTCATGTCTCTCTCTCCCTTTCATTCTTTCTTTCATTCTGTATCTCTCATTCTCTCTCATCTCTCCCTCTTTCATTCTTTCTTTCTTTCATTCTGTATCTCATTCTCATTCTCTCTCTCTCTCTCTCTCTCTCTCTCTCTCTCTCTCTCTCTCTGTGTGTGTGTGTGTGTGTGTGTGTTTCTTGGGTATCCGAAGGTTGGGGAAACAATAGAAATTCAGACTGAAGTTTAATCACATTGGAAGGAGCGTCACGGATCATTTAACAACCTTTCTTGCCAGTTTTTAAGTGAATCAGTGCAGTGAAGTTACTAACATGTTTGTTAAGTGAATCGGGCTTCCCCATTAACTCGTCAGAAGGTCGCAAAAGGGGATCATGTGATCCAGGGACGTAATTTGTAATTGGAGCCCTTGGAGCAATATCCAAAGGGCTACCTCACTATTTAGAAATTCTAAATTTATTGGAATTGAATCTTCTGATTTTACAAAAAACCACCGTACTTGGAACAACTTATATCCTCCAACGTTACCTTAACAGTTCCTAGGTCCTTGGTTAGGCCTCGAGCTGTTGAGCTAACCCCATCCAACCAGCCATAAAGGCTGGGAATCTCACCAAAGATTAAATAACAATAACAATAACAATAATAATAATCTCTGATGATGCCAAATGCAGACTTTGCAAAGAAGCCGATGAAACTGTTGATCGCATACTCAGCTGCTGTAAAAAAATCACGCAGACTGATTATAAATTGCGGCACAATTCAGTAGCACAAATGATCCATTGGAATTTGTGCAAAAATTATAATATTAAAACAACAACAAACTGGTGGGAACATAAGCCTGAAAAAGTCAACGAAAATCAGATGGTTAAAATCTTATGGGGTTTTCATATACAAACGGACAAAATACTGGCGCACAATACACCAGACATCACACTGGTTGAGAAAAATAACGTTAAAATCATAGACATCGCGATACCAGGTGATAGCTGGGTCGCCGAGAAGGAACATGAAAAAATCATGAAATACCAGGACTTAAAAATTGAAATTCAACGACTATGGCACAAACCAGCAGTGGTGATTCCAGTGGTAAGCGGCAGACTGGGGGCTATTCCAAAAGCACTGGAATTACATTTAAAACAGTTAAAAATTGACAAAATCACCATCAGTCAAAGGCAAAAAGCCGCACTGCTTGGATCTGCACGCATATTACGAAAATACGTTACGACGTCCTAGGCCCCTGGGTGGGGCCCGACTAGTAACCAATGCCAAATCTGGGGAAACAACTTGCCACTGTGATACAATTGTAGTATAATAATAATTACATTTAAAACAGTTAAAAATTGACAAAATCACCATCAGTCAAATGCATAAAGCCGCACTGCTTGGATCTGCACGCATATTACGAAAATACGTTATGACGTCCTAGGCCCCTGGGTGGGGCCCGACTAGTAACCAATGCCAAATCCGGGGAAACAACTGGCCGCTGTGATACAATTGTATAATAATAATAATAATAATACCCTGTTTCCTTAAATTAAGACCTCCCTCGATAATAAGCCCAATTACACTAAAATAAGCCCTCCCCAAAAATAAGGCATCCCTGAACATATTGCAACACAGCAGCAGTCATGAGGTGACCACGCTTGCCACTCCCTGCACCTCAAAAATAATAAGACCTCCCCAAAAATAAGGGCTAGAGCTTATTTCGGGGATCAAAACTCTGTCTTATTTTCGGGGAAACACAGTAATAATGATGACGGAGAAGTAGAACAGGGCTAAGAACACACATTTTTTTCGGTGTCCTTCAAACTAAGGCTTTACAATAATAAGAACAAAAACGAAGAGTGAGAATTAAGCGACCGTCCAATAGTAAAATAAATTCAAAACCGAGGATCAGAAATGCAGCAGACGCATTAAACATTAAAAGCTTTCGGAATCCCAGCCTTCATTTGATGTATGATCCAAACATTTCTGCCAAACCTTGCTTTTGCATAAATTGAATGAAAGTCTTCCTTTCTCTCTTTTTCTCCCTCCAATTGTTAAAATTGCAAATAATTATACCAGGATAAAAGTCCTCACCACCGTACGCCTTAGCTGAAAACGGCGTGCAAGCTATTCTTCTAACAGTCAATCAATTACAGGATTTCCCCCCCAACGCTTTTAATCTATTAACTGTCTCTGTTTGGCTTCATTAATTAATTAACTAATTAGTATAAATATTACTCTTCCGATATAGGTGATGTTATCTAAGATGACAGTTTTTCCTTAATGAATGCATGGGAATCATATTCCGAGAGGGAGGAAGCGCTGAAATGAAGAGGCCTCTATCACTTCTACCCAGACAATAAGGAAATCGTATTCCACTCATAATCCACTTTTCTTGGAAAGAAAAAAATTATGACTGAATTGCCCAGGACCCATCTTCTCAGTTTTAATTGCTCTCAATTAACAATTTGTAGTTTCATTAAGGTAAAGGTTCCCATCACACATATGTGCTAGTCGTTCCCGACTCTAGGGGGCGCTGCTCATCTCCATTTCAAAGCCGAAGAGCCAGCGCTGTCCGAAGACATCTCCGTGGTCATGTAGCTGGCATGACTCAATGCCAAAGGCGCACGGAACGCTGTTCCCTTCCCACCAAAGGTGGTTCCTATTTTCCTACTTGAATTTTTAACCTGCTTCCAAACTGCTAGGTTGGCAGAAGCTGGGACAAGTCACGGGAGCTCACTCCGTTAAGCGGCGCTCGGGGTTCGAACCGCTGAACTTTCTGATCGACAAGCTCAGCTTCTTAGCCACTGAGCCACCTTTAGCCACAGAGCCACAATTCACTAAATTGTGAGTTTAGATTTTCCCAAATTACAGGCTGTTCCCTTCCCTATTTTGTGGCTCCTATTTTTCTATTTGCATTTTTATGTGCTTTCGAACTGCTAGGTTGGCAGACAAGGAATGGGAGCTCACTCCGATATGTGGCACTAGGGATTCGAACCGCCGAACTGCCGACCTTTCTGATAGACAAGCTCAGCGTCTTATCCACCGAGCCACCGCGTCCCTCATAATTAATTTCATTAGCTCGTTATTAATGCCTATTGGTTTCAAGTTAGCTCTTCGATCACGTAACTTGCCGTTCAAACGTTTCTGCGACTTCTCCGTTTGCAAATCGTACAACAGCCTTGCAAGGGAGCACACTACATTCTGTCCGTTTCATCCACCTCTCTGTTGGGCATTTTGATTTATTTCACTAGGATGACATCCCGTTTTTCATCCAGGGCTTGGTTGGCACAGAGGTATTTCGTAATCTTTATCCTGGGTTTGCCCTAAGAGCAAGGGGTCTCCAAACTGGGCAATTTTAAGGCTTGTGGACTTCAACTCCCAGATTTCCCTAAGCAGCATGGAGGAATTCTGGGAGTTGAAGTCCACAAGTCTTAAAATTGTCAAGTTTGGAAACTACTGTAAAAACACAACCAACAACTAACTAGCTGGAAGAAGCTCATTCTTATAATGCTCTAAGGCAGTTTCCTGATCTTACCAACCTGTGGACTTTAACTCCCAGAATTCCCCAACTAGCTTGCTTTAAGATGGTGTTGTGGCCCGCCAGCAGCCATCGGAGCTGTGATTCGGCCGCCAGCAGATTTGGAGAGTGAGGAGGTTGGGGAGGAAGATGGGCCAGTCCTGGAGTCTGGGGAAGGCCCTGATGAGGGCTCTGTGTCAGAGGCAGAGAGGGGGCCAGGGCCATCTGACAGTTATCATCTGCCTTTGGAGCTAGACAGAAGTGAGGCAGAGGAACAGCTGGAGCCTGTTCCCAGTGTGCGCATGTGCAGAGTTGCCAGGCGAAGGAAAGAGCTAAAGAACAGGGGTCGACTTGGGAGGAAGGTCACAGGGAGACGGTGAATGGCCCCTCCCAGAGGAAATAAAAGAGGAGCGAAAGGGGAGTGGAGTTTGCAGGAGACCATTAGTTCACTTAATTGGTTCGTGACCCTCTGAGACTCCTTGCCAAGTTTGCAGATATTGGCCTGGCAGCTCTCCAAGCCAGATAAGGTCTGTGACCGTAAATCCTCTCTTGAAAGAGACTTGGCTGGATGTGAAGGAGCAGGATTCACAGTAAATTAATAAAAGAGGTTTTTCCTGGGGCAAGGAGTTTGATTCAAGCTCTTGGAAAGCCTCGGTCAGAACAGATGGATGGACTTAACTCCCAGAATTTCCCAGCCCAGGGAATTCTGGGATTTGAAGCCCACCTATCTGAAAGCATCCTGCCTGGGGAATTCTGGGAGTTGAAGTCCGCATGTCTTAAAGATGCCAAGATTGGAAAATCCTGTTTCTAAACAGCCAGACAAAACACATCCTTAAGTCAATCAACTCATCAGAGTTAATACTGCTCACGGTTTTCAGGCTGGGGGAGCACAACGCTCCGACATTCCCTTGGTAGACTGTTTTATACAAATGCAGGTTGCACACAGTATTAAACCCGCCCTGCTCCTGGCTAGATTGTGCACCCTTTTCGAAAGACGTGGTGCTTTTTTCAGCCTTCAAATTCACCCTGACTTATCCCTTAAAAGGAAAGTTGTTTAAATATTTCAAACGAGGTTAAAGCTGGCTTTCACTCTCTAATTAGAGGGGAAGAAATGCTCATTATTTTGCAAGGTCCGTTGAACCGAAGCCATCCAATTTGCAAGGTTTCTGGATGATTTTATCACCCCGAGGAAGCCAACGCTTTTGCCATTTCAAAATCTTCTTCTGACCTAGGTTTCCTTAAGAAGCAAGAAGTCTTTTTATTTACATGCCTGTGAATTCCTTTCGTTCCCAGTCCGCAAGGCTTAGCAAACAGTCTTTCAAAGGAATGTTTATCCACACGAACTCATCTCGCTTGGAGCGCTGCCAGATAACTAGCTTCCAAAGGCAGGGCAAGGCAAAAACTTGGCACAGAGTCTCTTATAGTCACAAAACAGAACTTCCACTCTTGAAACGGCCAAAGGGACGGATTGTTTCCTGCAAAAGCCCCCTCCCCATTTGCTCCTCTTTTGCTTCCCATGAGGAGACACTCTTTCGTGTCTGCTTCTACCCCAATTTCCCTGAACATGGACAGATGTAGGTGGTCCTCGACTTATGACAATTGAGCCACAAATTTATGTTGCTAAGTGAGGCAGTTGTTGTTATGTTTTGCCCGGTTTTAAGACTTTTCTTGCCATTAAGGGAATCACCGCCGTTGTTAAATGAATAACACAGTTGTTAAGTGAATCTGGCTTCCCCATTGACTTAGCCTGTAAGGGGATCAAAAGACCACCCCCCCAGGGGGGTGGGCACTGCGACCGTCATAAATATGAACCAGTGGCCAAGTGTCTGAATGTTGATCGTATGACCCCAGGGATGCTGCAATGATTGGAAGTGTGAAAAATGGTTATAAGCCACTTTTTCCAACTAAGGAGGAATTTCCTGACAGTGAGAACAATTAATCAGTGGAACAACTTGCCACTAGAAGTTGTGAATGCTCCAACACTGGAAGTTTTTAAGAAGGTGTTGGATAACCATTTGTCTGAAGTGGCGTAGGGTTTCCTGCCTAAGCCGGGGGTTGGACTAGAACAGTGTTTCTCAACCTTGGCAACTTGAAGATGTCTGGACTTCAATTCCCAGAATTCCCCAGCCAGCATTCGCTGGCTGGGGAATTCTGGGAGTTGAAGTCCCAGACATCTTCAAGTTACCAAGGTTGAGAAACACTGGACTAGAAGACCTCCAAGGTCCCTTCCAACTCTGTTATTCTATGATTCTATGATTCTGTGATTCCAGTGCCATTGTAACTTTAAACAAATGATTGCAATTTGAGGACTACCTGTAAATTGTTCGATCCACCACCGAGCGAGGGGAAAAAAAAGGGTTTTAAATCCTCAGCCAGCCACAAAAAGCTCTCTAGCTAACCTTGAGTCCCTTGCATCCTTCTCCAGGCCCTTGAAGGAAAGATGAGACATCGCTATAATTTCCTAAAAATATCAGGACAATGGAAAGAGCACATTTTGCATCAGCCGAGGGCTGGCATGGAGATGCCGAGGGTGCAAAGATGCAAAATGTGCTTTTAGTTCTCCGGGGTGGGGAGGGGGGGAAGGAAGGAGGCCGTTTCTTGACCTTAAATCTCTCCTTGCAATTCCAGGTCCTCTGTTTATATGTCAATCAAATTATTCCTAGCGCTCTTCCGGGAATATCCCCTGCCTTTAGTCTAGATGCTTTTCCAAGCTTTTCCAAGAAGAAGAAAAATAATGATTTAGAATTTGGGAGGACACGATTGACACGATCTTTCTGAGAAAGATAGCTTTGGAAGATTTCCTTGTCCTCCACCTGGCTGGAGAAAGGGGAGCAGATGAGGAAGCCCAACTTAAATTACAGCTAATCCTCCTCTTAAAGG